>NW_026129908.1:0-31264 GCF_022985175.1 Labeo rohita | reverse complement strand
GCAGGTGAGAAAATCTGAACCCAATAATTGTGACAAAAAAATAAATAAAATAAACGTCACTGCTAAAATATTTCCATTTTATTGGTCTTTATTGTTACATATGGATCTGTTGCTCAAAGGACTAAATATAACCATTACCATATTTATTTTTTTGTTACTTGAGTGTTGCTGGTATTTCTTCACAGGCACTATGCAATGCAATATTTAATTGCTTTAGAAGAGGAGGTAGAGGAACAGGTGAATCTGGTATGGTAAGTACAACTTTAATTCTGTAAAAAAATGCATTATGTTGGAATGTAATTTTTGTCTCTACCATGAATTGGTTAGGGGTTATTCAGGCTAGAATTTAAGCCTATTACTGTTGGGTCACCAACAGTAATCATCCATGAGAGTATAATATGAAGAGTCTAAGTATTATGAAGAGTCACTTGTGACAGGATAGTTCTTACAATCCTACTTAATAACATGTTAAAGCAATTTTTAACCCTTTCCTCATTTTAGAAGCAATGCTGATTTTAATGTGTTTAACGAGATGTAAGATTGTCAACTATATGGTCAGATTTGCAGATCTGATTAAAAAAAAAATAGTAGCACAATAAATTGTTCTTCAATCTGATTCATCAGAACGATGAAAGACGCAACCTGATAAGTGAAGGTGAAAAAAAAATGTCTAGAAAGTAAGAATGAAAACCTTAAGCATGGTAAGTAAAACATTTTTTGTCATGATATTACTTAGTGAAACTGGTCTTTTCAGTTGCAAAATGAGTAACAATTAGCAGCTAATTTAAAATTCTGCATTTTTCTCCCACAGATTTTGACAATATGAATGATCCATTAAAATATAGCAATTGACAAACAAGTTAAATGATGCAGGGAGATTGCATGTGTTTATTATGCTGAGTGTCATTACAACTTTAAACTATAATAAGCTCTAGAGTATTTTCTGAAGTTCTGATTAGATACATGCAAATAGATAACTGTTGTGCTTCGTAATTTGTGTGAACATTAACATTGAGACTTTAGATTGAGAAGTTGTGATGTGGGATGACTGAATTACAGCTGCATTATTTCTATTGTACTGTTCCATTGTAATGAGACATAAATCTATAACACCAAATGTGTATGTCTCGTTTATTGTCTTTGGTTTAAAAAAAAAAAAAGTCAGACTTAGATACAAAATCCCAACACCACTTAAACACACGACTGTTTTTATGTTTATCTTATCAAAAAAATCCATGTTAACCAAAAGTGGAGTTTATTGTGATACAGGACATTACCTGATATTTAATACCATAATGTGTTTTAGATGTTATGTTTTACATTTGTCATCCTAAATCATGATTTAAACAATGATAATCAAGAATTGCATGCTGTACCATCAGGGTCAAACAGACATTAAAGTGAAGATGACAGAAGAACCCAGAGATCAACTTCTGAAGATTACTGGCAATGACTAATAACAATAAAGCCTCTAGACGCTTTTCTAGATGGAAAGGATCGATAAAACTGGATGACTTCTCTGCTTGAGATGAGATGAGATGACAATAGCTAAAATCAATTAAGACAGTAGTTTTCATTCCTGGACCTGGGGACTCACCGCACTGTGCATTTTGTATGTTTCTCCTTTTAGCCCTCACCTAATGAGCTGGTGATATGAACCCCAAAAACCCCCTTCAAAAAATAAATCAATAAATAAACCCTTATACAAATATGATTCATAGCTAAGGAATGTGCGAGGAGTGTGTTGCCCTGCAGCACTGCCGTGGACAGCTGACTCCTAAAGTTCTTGATATTCTTTGTATTCAGTGTGGTCAGTTCACAGCAGTGACAGAAATTAATATTTTCCAACAAATTTAAAGTGATTTTTATATTTTATGGGCATTTTTTACCTTTATAAAGTCTTTTTTTCCCTAAAAGTATGTTATCTTTTGCATCAAATTCTTATATTAAATCAGTAAACTCAATTCAAATATTAAGACATTTTACATTTTAGACTGTTATCAAACAAATAAAATCATTATCAACAAAAATTATGTTTTCAATGCAGAGGAAGCACAGACAGATGTATTACCCACTGTTTAATGCAGAACATGAATGCATTATATGCATAAATAATGTTTTAATATTGTAATCCTAAACCGTTGAATGCTGATATCTGAAATTATTTTTTAAAAATGATAAGGGACTTTACACTTGAAATTGAAACCGCCAGTATAGGTGGCAGCAAGTCACTATTAATAAGTAAGCCATTGCGATTGAACCGAGTCATTCAAAGGGTTGATTCATTCACGAATGAAAAACCATCATGTTGTTCAGAGACGTAAAACAGCGCTGTTGCTGTATTTGGAACCAGTTTGTTGGCGAAATACAGCAAAAAATAGGCAATATGGTGTCTAAAACGTAACGTTAATACTTTATTGCACTGTTGTGTAAAATCAATATCACATTAGTGATTTTTGCGAAAAAATGACACTCTTCATGAAATATCGATTAACTGTATGAAATGAACATTCTAAAAGCAATTTATTAGACTGAATCACGCAGTGAAAGAACGCGCTCTTAAATGAGCACAGTCAGTCTAGCTATTGCTTGAGCAATCATAACTCCTATTATAATAAATGACGCTGTCCATACACTGTATGATAAACTCTTACATCTTACGTAAGGGATTACATGCACTTTATTGCTTATGATAAGGGAACTCGCGAGATTCAGTCTGAACAAGACTCGGGGTTTCAGCCGACTGTTCTGAACGCCTCTGATTGGCCACTGCATTCTAAACTCAACAGAGTCGTGTGTGATTGGTTGTAATGAGCAACGCTGTAAAAACGCTCAAAAATAAAAGATGATGTGACGTGAGCAGGTCTAAATTTAATACAGCAATCGGATATTTTAATTTGATTTTCACTAGTTTCATGTTTGAAGAATTATAGTTTTATTGAAAAACCAGGGGACCCCCCCAATTATATTTTTTTGGGTGTTATGGGAGGGTCCCATAATGCTTATGGGAGGTCCAGGCCCCCCTTCAGACCCCCCTCAATTCTGGGTGTACGTCCAACAGGTGCAACCGGCCCCGGGTGAGAAGCAGCAGATTCTGAGTCACTTCGTTCAGAGCCACATAACGACATTCATCATGAACTGTGTCTTATTCGAATGAATACAGGTCTGATAAACCGTTGCGTAGGCTATTTATTCATTAATTTAGGCCATAAAGCAAAAAGGTGAATATTTTCATAAGACCTACTGGTCGACATCAGAGGACACATTTTCGTATAAACATCTAGCTTAGTACAACCGCAGCCATGTATTTCTGGACTACATAAGCACTTATTTAAAAAGCAATATATTATTATAGTTTAGCGACATCTAGTGTACATTTTGCATTAACAGACGCTTAGTCGTCACATAATTGAATCATACGGATAAGTTTTGATCATATTTTAATGTTTTAATCTTGTCCAAAATCCAATCTATGAAAATATAAAATATTTAAATATACAACAAACATTAATTATTACATAAGAACAATCCTGATCTAAACAAAAACATATGAAAATATATGACGATGAAAATGACGATCAGGAATATTACTGTGTTATCTCAGTTTCAAAACTAAATACAAAATGGATCATACAGCTAAAACATTTCATCCTTACACCTGACACTTCAAAATAAAAAATAAAGCGACTTTTGACTATACATGTGCACGCATCGTTCATTGTCTTGTGATCTCAGAAAAGATGCGTCAGACTAGGCTACAAAATCCCAACACCACTTAAACACAAGTGTTTTTATATTTATCTTATCAAAAGTTCAGTTTATTCTGATACTGGACAATACTTGATATTTAATAGCCCTAACCAGCAAGAGGCTCCAACAGGTAGATTTTACTTTTTCACATTTGTCATGGACTATGAAAATACACTATATAAATGTTATACTTTAACACATATTAATTAAAACATGTTTAGATTTAAATGTTCACTTTTACAGTCTACTGTAATCTTTTCTTCTTAAAACGTTTAACTAAATTTTGTTGATTTCACTTTGGCTTGAACTGCTAATCATACATTTCCAGAAAACCAGCAAGTGAAGATACAAAAGTATGCATGAGAACTGATATTTGTCCTACTCTGCATATCCAGGCCAGACAATACTGCAGCAGGGCACATGATATTTGTCAAAGAGACACAGCTTACGATAATTATATTATACACAGTGAGAAATAGTGCATGATATCACAATGCTGTATCGCTGCAGATGCGGGGGAAAAAATCGTTTGTAACGATTCTTGGGGTGTGGCCCAAAGCTCAAGATTTGCTATCAGGATTTTGATCACTTTGATATGATGCTTTTATTTTGAAGTGAAGACACATTCCCTCTCTGTCTTAAAGACACACTTAAACTGATCACCATCACTCATAACTGGTTAATAAGCCTTTGGCATAACACAAATTTACAAATAAATCCTCACACCTTTTACAGTGCATCATCACGCGTTTGTACATATGCCATGCAAATTAAATGACCCTTAAAGCTATTTAAACTAACAACACTTAAACAAATAGAACCAAAAAAACACCTCGCTCCGCTCACCAAGGCTCCAAACTTTAAACTTGCTGCTTCCTTATGTAGCTGCTAGCTTTATGGTCTCTGGGCTAAACAGCACACAAATGTGGACATAAGGCAAAGCAACTTAAACAATGTTACAGTGAACAGCACCAGAATTACACAACCTGAGTTTACTTATGTACTGAGCTTGTTGGACAAGAGAAATCTGAACAGTGAAACTGCTGATAGGCTATACAGGTTCCTGGGCTCACAGCCTCAAACCCAGTCACATGAATGACCTGACTGTGAAAGAATTAGCTCTAGCGACCTCTAGTGGCCACTTACGCTTAAAACCAGGAGCATTCATTCACATATTTTAACAGTTTGTAGCTATAATCAGATAATGTTCTAAAATTACAGACAGAACCACAGAATGTATTTAATACCTGTTCATGACAGAATTAGAATTAACAACTGATACAACAACGTGTTATTTGGAAACATGAGTGATGGTGATCAGTTTAAGTGTGTCTTTAAGACAGAGGGGAATGTGTCTTCACTTTAAAATAAAAGCATCATATCAAAGTGATCAAAATCCTGATAGCAAATCTTGAGCTTTGGGCCACACCCCAAGAATCGTTACAAACGATTTTTTCCCCCGCATCTGCAGCGATACAGCATTGTGATATCATGCACTATTTCTCACTGTGTATAATATAATTATCTTAATCCTTTGATGTTTTCATGTGTATTATTGTAGTCCTAACTGTGCTTTAACTGTGTTTATTTATCGCTGAATAAATAGGAACGTGACGTCTCGTCTGAAATCCCAAACGAAAGTGAAAGATTGTTACATTGTGTTAGAAAATAGGGAGGAGAGCAGATCGGGTGAGTAGCAGCACTTCCTCTCATTTTATTCTGAGCATCATAACCCATATATTTATCATAAACTGTGTCGTATTACATTTATTCGAATAAGTACACGTCTGATAAAATGTAGTGTATGATATTTAATCATTTTTATAGGCTATAATGCATAAAGATTATTTTTTTCATAAGGCTATCTGTGCTTAATTATAGGCCCAAATATGTTGACATCAGAGGACACATTTTCGTATAAACATAGCTTAATACAAACGCAACCATGTATTTCTGCACTTTTATTTTGTGTCTTTTTTTCTGATATTTGGACCGTTACATTATAGTGTAGCGACGTCTAGTGGATGTTTTACATGAACAGACGCTTAGTCATCTTCAGTGACGTTTAGCCATCTTCAGTTAAAACATTTTAATGTTTTAGTCTTGTCCAAGATCCAAACTATGAAAAATATTGAAATATATAACAAACATTAACTATTACATGTCAAGAACAATCGTGAACTAAACTAAAATATATGATGGAAATGATGATCAAGAATATAATTGTGTTCTATCAATTTCAGAACTAAACCTAAAATGGCTCACCTAACATCTAAAAGGATCTGCAGAGAACTTCTTTCGATTAATGGTAACTCTGACTCTGTTTCTATTTGATTGGTAAAAAATAATAGATACAGATGGATGACTTTTACAGTAAGATGACTATGACTTATATGAATTAAGTTATATTACATTAACCAATATTTTTATTTTACGTGAAGGAAATGAATATTTCATCCTTTTACCTGGAAAGACATTCAAGTCTGCAGAGGACATCATCAAAGATGTCCTTGAACAACTATCAGGTCAGCAGGTGTTCAACGCAGAGAAGTGTGATGCCATTTTGGTTTTCTGCTTTATTGTTTCAAGGGCAGGAACTGACATTGACGCTGCGCTGAATGGACTTAACACTCTCTCAGGTCTTGTGCTGTTAATTAATTTTCTCAAATTAGTGTACTCATTTTAACAATGATTACATATAACAACTATTTGATTACTTTGTTTTAGAGTCTAAACCAGCTGTTTTCATGGTGCTTCATCACACATTTGACCCAGAGAAGGCTGTGCTAGACAGCAGCAGATACGTGACCAGGAAGAATACACTCACAATGGACTGTTTTTTCAACGAGGATAAGGGACTCCTGGAGTGTGTGAAGAATCGTGATGTGGATAAAAGAATCCGTCAATGGCTGCAGCCACAGGTATCCAGCTCTTCAAGATAAAAGACACATATTAAACAGTAAATGTAATGTTTGGAATGTTTTTTTTTTCAAGTTCAGAATTTTTATCTAAATAAATAGAAAATATATGTGAAAAAATCTCATCATTAGCAGCTTACTTAGTTAGTTGTTTAATTAGTTGCTATGAGCCGTGCTTGTAAAACTGAACAGATTTATGTGAAACCAGTGGATAAACTAAACTAACAGGCTCATACTGAACATTTCATTCACTAATGTGCACTAATCAAGAGTTACTGTATTCAGTTCAGTGAAACATCCCAGTTACTGGTTTTTACAGAATAGGAAATTCTGGTAAAGTAATTCAGAGCACTTATATTCATTAAATAAATAACTTACGCATCACTCTTTTCTGTCACAACAGGACACACTTGAAGTGTTATCTGATTCCAGTGAGTATGATTTATGTTTTTTTTTTTTAAATTGTATTCTTGTATAATATATTATATACACTGTGTGTAGTGTGTAATTTATATAAAAAATGATTTGTTTTGTTAATTGCCTTATTATATATGACGGTCAGAATTGGTCATTGTCCTGCTGGGCATGTCTGGGCCTGAGAAGACTGCAGCTGAACACATGATACTTGGCAGAGAGGAGAGTCAGGCTGAAACCTCTCCAGCCACCCAGATGAAGATCACAGTAAATGCTGGAGAGGTGGACGGGGAGCAGGTGGTTGTGATCAACACTCCTGACTCGTTCAGCTCTGAGCTCTCCACAGAGGAAATACAACAAAAAATACAATTCTGCATCAATCTGATTTCACAGAAATCTTACACTTTACTACTAGTCATACCAGTGAAGCAGTTTAAAGAAAAGGAGAGAGAGATGGAGAAGAAAGTTATGGAGGTTTTTCGAGACAGATTCCATGAGAGGCTTATGATCCTTTTCACTACTACTGATGAACAAAATTACAACTTCAAGCAACTTACGCAACATAAGGAAATTAAGTTTAATTTCCTAAACATTAGTGAGACCAGGAATAGATCTCAGGTTTCAGGGCTGCTGAAGACAATAGAGGAGATAGCGGCAGGGAAAGGAAAGAGTAGTGATAACCAAGGGAAATCTAGATGCCTGCTCATGTGATGCTTTAAAAAAAAAATCAACAGAAATGCAGAATATCTATTTAAAAGCGAAAACACCATAATATTGGTTAATGTCAACTGTGGTGACTAATTGTATTTAATTAAAAAATATGTAGTGTAAAGAAGAAGAGCATGTTTTCTATTATAAAGCTATTAGATCAAAGCTATCAAAATCCTGATTGCAAGTCTTGTCTTGGCAGAGCATGTGATAGTTTAAAGTGAAAGTTAAAGAGACTACTATTTAGCATCTCCCTTAACCTTTCGTGACTTGTTTTTTTCCTTTTGTTTCAGCATGTTGGAAATAAAGATCTGAACATAAAATACTTGTTTGTGTATATCTAGCAATGCATTGTCCTCTGAACCCACCATGTATTTCCTGTACAGCAGCCAAATGCAGCACACAAAGTCTACTTTTGAGTATTTGATAATATTAAAGGCTCAGTTCCTCTAAAATGATATTTAGATATCCTCAAGTTATTCTACTTTAAATGCTCTCTAGTGTTGCTGTTAAATTGCCTTCGCATTTACACATTCATATAAGAGATGTGAAGGTGAATAACAGCATTATCCTACATGTCATCAGTTGTTCCAACTAATATGAATTACCTTTGGAACAGCACAACGAATAAAGCTGTTCTTTTTATTTTGAGTGAATGATAATGTACAGTAACATAATATAAAGATAAATCTGCATCATCTAACCAAAGCTGCTGAAAACATTGGCTCCACATTAGATAACCCTGTGTATTACATGTTAAATGTCTTCTTCCCAGGAAATATGCAGAGGGAAAACTTCACTGTAATCTTTTCTGCTGCTAAAGGCGGCACAACCAGATTTTAAGTTTAAACGGCCAATTAGTTTTTCACATGGGTAATAGGTATTTTTTATTTCGTTTAGAAAAAAAAAAAATATTTTATTTCGTTTAGATTTTAAAACTCCCTTTTGAAGAACTTTACAATAAAAATGTATTTTCATTATTTGTGCATCTAAAGCTAAATATTGAGAACACACCTATAGATTTGATGTTAATATATACTTTTAATAAACGCATTAAAAACTGCAGTTCTCTATTTTGCAGTAAAGTTGCAGTATTTGGTTAAGATAAGTTTGTGTTTACATAGCTGTGTTAGGCTAATTGTTTTTACATTACTTTGGAGAAAAGTGTCAAAATGACAGAAAAACTTGTATATTGTTAAAGTATTTGAATTAGCTTTATTCATACTCTTAGAAAAAAATCGATGCAAAAATAGGCTAATATGTATCGCAGCCAACTGTACTGTCTGATCCCGTCGACCAATAAGGCAAGAGCAACAAAGTGAAAGGACTTTTACTCTGGCGAAACACTGCGAGCAACAGGAACGGTAAGTAGACGCAATTCTGAATTAGGAAATATAGCACGATTTTAATGAGAAAACATGTTCACGAAGCAAACGTTTTTATATTTTTAGCATTTTTGTACGTTCTTACACTGCAAACAATACAGTCATTATATAGCTAGATCAGTGATTAGGAGTCTGAAACTTTGACAACTCCAAATTAATAAAGCTTGGTGTAATTATCAGATTTTAAAAAGTTATTCTTTTTAAATACTTATGATATTATGAGCGAAGGCACAATTCGTATTTTCTGTAAGAATGAAAGTGAAAGCGATAAAGCTGTTGAAAACAAAGGGCAGTGAAGAGCAGTATAACACGTAACATAGTCTCATTTAGGGTAGACCGGGTACAGTTGGTACAGGGCAGTCAATTCAGGAATGAACTCAACAATTCCAATTCAAAGAAGGAATTGGAATTGGAATTCAACAACAATTACAGGAAACAGAGTTGGAATTGAATTGGAATTACAGGAAGTGGAATTTAATTCAGGGAAATTCCACTGAATTCCGTTTATTGCTGTTTCTGAGCATTTATTTGTGATTGCATTTAGAGACATAGATTTGAACTTTATTTATGATGCTTTACAAATACCAAGTAATGTATGAAATAGAGTTGATCAAATGCAAGTAAATAAAAATGAGAACTGTACATTATGAATTAATAATTGAATGACAGTGGTGATAAGTTTCTGGATGTACTATACATTCAATATATGATTACCACATAATATATGTCTCAACTCACAAAAAAAATGAGTCATGTTCATTCATGTATTTCATTCACTTTTTATTGCATCGAATTATCACCATTTCCTGAAAATTGTCATCGCTAAGATTGCATCTCTCAGGCCTAAATATCTAAAGTGGAATTTAGTGGAATTTATTTGATTTCAATTCTGTTTCCTGACATTCCAATTCAATTCCAATTCCATTTTCTGTCAGCTGCATGCAATTCCAATTCCAATTCCATTCCAGGAATGATTTGGAATTTACCATTCATTCTCAATTCAATTCATGAATGGCCCCAACCCTGGTACAGGGGTAAATTTGAAACACCTTATGCTAGGTTCACACTAAAAGATTTTTAAAATCTTACAAGATCTTTAAAATGTGAGAGACCACAAACATGAGGACAAAAAAAAAAATCCTAGATTTAACCGTTTTGCTCCTACACACTGTAAAAAATAAAAAACACAATTTGAGTCAGCTTAAAATAATTTGTTACCCTGCTGCTTTAAAATTTTAAGTTCAGTGAACTCAAATAAGTTTAGTCAATTTGAAATGTTAAGTTGTACTAAGTAACAACTTAGATATTTGTGTTTGCTAAACTTAACAAATGGGTAAGTAACCCAGCTGGCTTAAAATTTTAAGTTGAATCAACCCAAAGTTGTCACTTAGTATAATTTAACATTTCAAGCTGAATAAACTTTTTTGAGTTGATTGAACTTAAAATTGTAAGGCAGCCAGGTAACAAATTATTTTAAATTGACTCAACAAATTGTTTTTTTACAGTAAACGGAGTCCTGACTGTGAACACGAGAAATCTCACAAAATCTCTCGAGACTTGAGAATAAACATCACACAACAATTCTATAAGAGCTTTATTTCAAAGAGACAATTTGTCTTTGCCTTATGTTCATTCATACTGGAGTCAATTCACAGACAGTATTGATTGGAAAAAGGTTTGGTTAACACCTAATCAATATTTACTGTAATTACAACTGAGGTTAAGGAAGTATCATACAAAATTAGGCACAGGATTTACCCAGCATTTTGGAATTGCCCTTTTGTAAAATGTCATGATCTGGTCGGTGAGCTGCGGACCGCTCACCACCAGATGTCGCTCTTGCGTTTTGTCACGCACGGACTGCCACACTACACCCCGGACTACACTCCCCATCAGCCATTGCACTTCCTCCTGTCCAATCAGAGACTGTATAAATACCCCGGTCTTCCTGTCACTCCTCGCCGAGTATTGTATTGTTACTATCATTCATACTAAGCGTTTCCCTTGCCATTCTGTGTTTTGTTTTCTTGTTGTTTGAACTCTCGCCTGTCTTTACGGATTACTCTCTGCCTAGCCCTTCTCTGATTTCGTTCGCCGCTGTATTGACCCTTGCCTGGATTTAGGATTACTCTTGTCTCGTCGTCCATACACCTGCCTGCCGTTGTCTGACCCTGCCTGCCTGACCATGTCTATGTCTAATCCCGTTAATAAAAGTATGCAAATGGATCCGCTCGCCTCACGTCTCTCACTCAACGTTACAGAATACTCGGCCACAAAAGGATCCAGCAGCTTTTCACCCAGACATTCATCAGGTATGGACACTAACAGGATTTTATTCGGACTTAAACAAGGACCACGTACACTTGAACAGCACATAATTGAATTTCTAGCCATTGCAAATCATTCTGACCTCCCGGATTGCATTCTCATTGAAATATTTTGTGATGGTTTAAATGAACTGTTAAAAGCGAGACTGAGACGCGAGGGTCCGCGTTCGTCTCTGGCCGTGTTTTTGGACTTTGCTCTTTTGTGTGAGGGCTCGTCGTTTACTGTGGGGGTCGCGGACGGAGAACGCGACGATGTGGTAATGGCGGCCGCTCACCCCGCTCGCGAGATGGCGGCCGCGCCGGAGCGCGGCGCTACGGACACGTTTGCCGCTTGGATCGCTCGTGAAATGGCGGCCGTGTCGGAGCGCGCTCGAGCGATGGCGGCGACGGCGGAACCCGTTCACAAAATGGCGGCGAAAACAGAGCTCCGTCACGTCACAGCTGCCATGCCAGAGCCAAGTCACGCTGCAGCTGTGTTTCCTGAATCTAGTCAAGTTTCTAAGCCAAGTCAGGCTGGAGCTGCGTTTCCTGCACCAAGTCAAGTCAGCGCTGCTCTTTCTAAGGCAAGTGAAATTAAAACTGTGTTTCCTGTGTCAAGTCAAGTCAGAGCTGTTGATACTATGTCAAGTCAAGTTACAGTTGTCGCTTCTGTCTCAAGTCAAATTACAGCCATCAATCCTGAGCCAGAGCCACTGCACAAGATGGCTGCCACGCCAGAGCCACTGCACAAGATGGCTGCCACGCCAGAGCCACTGCACAAGATGGCTGCCACGCCAGAGCCACTGCACAAGATGGCTGCCACGCCAGAGCCACTGCACAAGATGGCTGCCACGCCAGAGCCACTGCACAAGATGGCTGCCACGCCAGAGCCACTGCACAAGATGGCTGCCACGCCAGAGCCACTGCACAAGATGGCTGCCACGCCAGAGCCACTGCACAAGATGGCTGCCACGCCAGAGCCACTGCACAAGATGGCTGCCACGCCAGAGCCACTGCACAAGATGGCTGCCACGCCAGAGCCACTGCACAAGATGGCTGCCACGCCAGAGCCACTGCACAAGATGGGCGCTACGTCAAAGCCTGCTAACGCCTCGTCAGCCAAGCCACAGCCTGTTCACGTCATGTCTTTTGCACCCGAGTCTGCACCCATCATGGCCGCACTTCCTGAAGCGGTTTCTGAGTCAAGTCACATAACAGCGGCTGTTCCTGAGTCAAGCAAAGTTGCAGCCGTGGTTCTTGAGTCCGGTCACGTCTCTCCTGACATCCCAAGACCACGGCTTATGATGGCCCACGTGCTGGACTCACCCCTAAGGGCCGTATGGGCAGCTAAAGTGGCGCTCCTTCACGTCGCGGCTGCTACCCCAGGGTCAAGTCAAGCTTCCAAGTCCGGTCAAGCAACTGAGTCAGGTCAAAGCACAGCTGCCGTTCTCCTTGAGTCAAGCCAAGATACAGCTGTGCCCCACGAGTCAAGCCATGTTGTTCCTGAGTCAAGCCACGTTACAGCAGATCCCCACAAGCCAAGTGACGTCATCGCTGCTGCTCTTCCCTTAGTGGCAGTGGCCATGTGGTGTGTGTGGGCGGCCCACTGTGCTCCTGAGGACACGCCTGTTCCCAGGTCAGCACCAGAGCTCTCGTCTGATCACAAGCCTGCACCAGAGCTCTCGTCTGATCACAAGCCTGCACCAGAGCTCTCGTCTGATCACAAGCCTGCACCAGAGCTCTCGTCTGATCACAAGCCTGCACCAGAGCTCTCGTCTGATCACAAGCCTGCACCAGAGCTCTCGTCTGATCACAAGCCTGCACCAGAGCTCTCGTCTGATCACAAGCCTGCACCAGAGCTCTCGGCTGATCACAAGCCTGCACCAGAGCTTTCACCTGATCACAAGCCTGCACCAGAGCTCTCACCTGATCACAAGCCTGCTGCAGAGCTCCCATTTGATCACAGGCTTTCTTCAGAGGTTCCGTATGGTCTCAAGTCTGCTTCAGAGGCCTTCCCCGTCGGAGAAGCTGCGCCAATGCCTCCAGAGGTGTCGGCGCCGGCCGTAGAACCTCTTACGGAGGGCGTTAACCACCAAACTCTCTGCTTCTCCCTTTTTCCTGTCTGCATCCTCTGTCACTGTTCTCCCCAGGTCCCAGTCAATGACGCAGCCTCCTGTTCCGCCCGGAGGGCTGCTCCGCCTCCTGTTCCGCCCGGAGGGCTGCTCCGCCTCCTGTTCCGCCCCGCTCCGCCTCCTGTTCCGCCCCGGAGGGCTGCTCCGCCTCCTGTTCCGCCCCGGAGGGCTGCTCCGCCTCCTGCTCCGCCCGGAGCTGCTCCTGCTCCGCCTCGGAGGGCTGCTCCGCCTCCTGCTCCGCCTCCTGTTCCGCCCGGGGCTGCTGCGGCTTCTCCCTCTATTCTGTCTGCCTCCTCTGTCCCTGCTCTCCCCAGGTCCCAGGCGTGATGCAGATTCCTGTTGCGCCCCGCAGGGCTGCTGCGCCTCCTACTCCGCCTCCGGCTCCACCCTGGAGGGCTCTAGTGCCACCTGTTCGGCCTCCGGCTCCGCCCTGGAGGGCTCTAGCGTCGCCTGCCCTGCCTCTGGCTCCACCCTGGAGGGCTCTTGCACTGCCTGCTCAGCCTCCGGCTCCGCCCTGGTGGGCTCTAGCGCCGCCTGTTCCGCCTCAGGCTCCGCCCTGGAGGGCTCCACCGGCTCCGCCCTGGAGGGCTCTAGCGTCGTCTGCTCTGCCTTCGGCTCCGCCCTGGAGGGCTCTAGCACCATCTGCTCCGCCCTGGAGGGCTCCACCGGCTCAGTCCTGGAGGGCTCTTGCATTGCCTGCTCCGCCTCCGGCTCCGCCCTGGAGGGCTCCCGCTCTGCCGGTCCTGCCTCAATCACCGGGTCCTCCGCAGGGGCCTGGCCCTCCAACCCTCACCCTGTCTCGCTCCCTCCCCACCACTCCCATGGACTGTTGTCCTGTTGGAGCGTCTGGAAGCCGCTCTTTGGGGGGGCTATGTCATGATCTGGTCGGTGAGCTGCGGACCGCTCACCACCAGATGTCGCTCTTGCGTTTTGTCACGCACGGACTGCCACACTACACCCCGGACTACACTCCCCATCAGCCATTGCACTTCCTCCTGTCCAATCAGAGACTGTATAAATACCCCGGTCTTCCTGTCACTCCTCGCCGAGTATTGTATTGTTACTATCATTCATACTAAGCGTTTCCCCTTGCCATTCTGTGTTTTGTTTTCTTGTTGTTTGAACTCTCGCCTGTCTTTACGGATTACTCTCTGCCTAGCCCTTCTCTGATTTCGTTCGCCGCTGTATTGACCCTTGCCTGGATTTAGGATTACTCTTGTCTCGTCGTCCATACACCTGCCTGCCGTTGTCTGACCCTGCCTGCCTGACCATGTCTATGTCTAATCCCGTTAATAAAAGTATGCAAATGGATCCGCTCGCCTCACGTCTCTCACAAATAACTGAAATCAATCGCTTCCTGTAACCATGAATGAGTTTCTTACACCTCTCTACTGGAATTTTGGACCAGTCTTCTTTTGCAAACTGCTCCAGGTCATTCAGATTTGAAGGATTTCTTCTCCCAACTGCTGTTTTGAGATCTCTCCACAGGTGTTCTGTTGGATTCAGATCTGGACTCATTGCTGGCCATTTCATAACGCTTCAGTGCTTTGTTTAACCATTTCTGAGTGCTTTTTGAAGTGTGTTTCGGGACATTGTCCTGCTGGAAGACCCATGACCTCTGGTGGAAACGCAGCTTTTTGACACTGATCACTAGATTGCGCCCCAAAATTCTTTGGTAATCATCAGATTTCATGATACTGTTCACACAGTCAAGGCATCCAGTGCCAGAAGCAGCAAAGCAACCCCAAAACATCTTTGAACCTCCACCATGTTTGTCTGTAGGGACTGAGTTCTTTTCTTTGAAGGCCTCATTTCTTTATCTGTAAACAGTACCATGATGTCCTTTAGCAAAAGCTCTACTTTTGTCTCAACTTTCCACAGTATGTTCTCCCAGAAGGATTGTGGTTTTGTCACATAAGTTTTGGCAAACTCCAGTCTTGCTTTTTTATGTCTTTGTGTCAGCAGTGGTGTCCTCCTGGGTCTCCTACCATAGCGTCCCTTTTTATTCAGATGGCAACAGATAGTGTGAGCTGACACTGTTGTACCCTGTGTCTGCAGATCAGCTTGAATTTGTTTGAAAGTTAATCTGGGTTCTTTATCCACTATTCGAACAATCCTTCGTTGTAATTTTTCATTAATTTTGCTCTTCCGTCCACGTCCAGGGAGCTACAGTGCCATGGGCTGTAAACCTCTTGATGATATTGCGCACATTGGACACAGGAACATAATTTTGTCCATTCCATTTTTGAGTTCTGTGTGAAATTTTATCAAGTTTGACTTTTCTTCTCTGTTTGTGTGTGTGTGTTGTTGCAGTGCAAACAAAAATAATTAGCATGTGAATGCCAAAACATTTGCAATTGGAACAATTTTCTGAGAGAAGTGTTGCATTTTCTGGTAGAATTGCAAGGGTGCCGATATTTTTGGCCATGTCTGTAAAAACTTGTATTTGTATATCTCCCCTCTAGTGTATATTTGTTTATATCATGTGTGATGTTTATTGTTTATATCATGTATAATGTTTGTTATATACATGTAATTTCATCTTGTTAAAAAAAACACTTGAGAATAAACATGGTGGACGATAGGCAGGAAGAAATTACAAAAATAGTGTTTGGAATGATTTTGACAGAAAATTCACGGGGGAAAAAAAGAAAAGAAAAGGGTTTAACTCTGCTGTCCAAATCCTTTAGTGCTGCATCATGACTGAGTTTGTTATGCTTCCGTTATGCGTCTGATTGGATTTTGTTTTGTTTCACGTGATAAGCCCCGCGTTTGATAGTCGATCATTACCTAGGATTGTCGGAAGGGGAGAAACTGGCCCAAAATCAGCCTGATTATCTTGTGGTCTTGTGACAAGTAAAGGAAATGTCATATGAAAAATCGGTTCTTTTCAGTCTCTAGTTTTGGTGTGGTAACGAAAAAAGCAAAAAGTGTACTAACTGTATCCGGTCTACCTACTGACATAATAGTGATTTTTCTGATCTTTCACCCTGTGAGATTGTGAAAGAGTGTTTATTAATTAATGGCAAGTTTGTTGAAGAAAGGCTAAAATATTGTGTTGTATATTATTTATTTACCCTAGCTTTTTTTTTTTTTTTTTTTTTTGAGATTTGAGTGTAGTAGGGAGTAGACACGTCTTAAGTGTAGAAACAATGCGTTATATTTGATTTAAGCAACTAAATAAATCAATCAATCAATAAATAAAACACCACAGGTTCCTAAGCAGGAATGAAATTTGTGACATCTCAACCAGACCAACTTGACCATTCCTTCAATCACGTTACAAATGTAGCAACACCTAAATGAAAGTTGTAACTGCTTACCTTATGTAAAGGGTCAAATCAAACAATCAAGTGATAATCAAGGGTGCAATTATTCATTTATTTTAGGGCAAGACTAAACAACATTCAGAAATCCAGTACAAACAACAGTTTGTTCAACGGGAAAAAGGAGAAGAGAGAAAAATGAACCAATACCAGATCCAGGAATTTGATCCATTCGAACCAATTGAAGGTAAAATCATTCAAGTTAAGATTTTGGATTATTATATTACATAAGTATGCTTTATACTTTGGTATTTGGCTGTCCAAGTCACACCTTCACATTCTGTTCTTCCTAATTATTAATTGTTAAATCTAATTTATAATTACTAACCACAAAATCTGTACTAGCTGTAACCTTGTCTTGAAAAATCACTTAATATTTCATTACTGTGGTTCTGTTACAACACAAATAAAGCTTCATATACCAAATAATTACAAAAAAAGACTATTTGCTAGGAAGGAAACTAACACGCTGTTCTTTGTCTTAAAGGAAAACACTACTTCATAACTGAGACGGTCAAGTCATGCTTTTTGCGGAAGCAGATTTCAGATCATTTCCAAAAGCATAGGCCTGATTTGAAGGAGGTGCACAGTGTGGACGACTGTAATGTGATTCTGGTTTTCTGCCACATTGTTTCACGTGCAGGAACTGACATTGATGCTGCACTGAATAAACTTAATACAATGTCAGGTAACTTTAAGATTAAGCACCAGAAACCTAGATATTGAAATGTGAGCAGACACACGTTTTCAACTATCTAATTATTTCTTTATTTGAAACAGCATCCACACCAGCTATTTTCATGGTGTTTCATCACACGTTTGACCCTTATAAAATTGTACCAGACAGCAGCAGACATGTGACCAGGAGAAATACACTCACAGTAGACTGTCTTTTCTATGAAGATGTGGGATTGTTGACATGTGACATGAATGAGAAGGCACTGACCAAAATTGTTCAGTGTTTCAAATATCAGGTATTGTCTTGCCTCTTTTTTATATTAAGTTTACTGAGGTGTGTAAACATTAATTATGCAAACAGAATTTATAATTGGCAACTAATTTTAATCCAGAAAAGCAAGGTTGGCTTAACAAAGCTTTGTTTGAAAGTTTATGTCCCCCTGTTTCTGCCTTTTTGTCCTAATAGTTATTTTGCCTGTAACTTAATTATTATCTAGACGTGCCAAATTGAAGTTGACGGTGCTATTAAAGTTTTGCATAATTTTAAAAGGCTGTGTATCTTCTCAGATTGAACGGAGACCTTTGACTTAAACGTTGACCAGGGAAAATTAAGCAATTCTGATGTGCAATAAAGAATATTTATTTGCCTTTTTGATGTTATTATTATAAGTTCTTATACATTTTACTAAATGATAGAGGGTGTTTTCCTTACAGGAACGTTACATTGAAAACCTCCAAGAGAATAAATGGTACATCTCCCTTTTCAACATGCTGCTTAATGGTTGCTATTGGATATGTGGCATTTTGAAGCGTTTCAAAAACGCAGTTTGCTGCTATGTAAGTTTTTATCTCCACCATCAAAACAAACAAACAAAAAAAAAAAACAGTTGAGCCATAAATTGTTCTTCACGCTATTTCATCAGAACAATGAAAGAAGCAGACTGATAGATGAAGTTTAAGGAAGAAATGTCTAGAAAGTAAGAATAAAAACCTAAAGCATGGTAAGTGTCACATTTTTGTCATAAGATTAGTAGTGGAAACTGTGTCTGTTCAGTTGCAAAATTAGTAACAATTAACTGCTAATTAAAATTCTGTCGTTTTCCCCCACAGATGTTGAAAAAAATGAATGATTCAATAAAATAAATCAATTGACAAACAAGTTAAGTGATGCAGGGAGATCATATCTTTTTATTATGCTGAATGTCATAACTTTAAACTATAATAAGCTCTAGAATGTGTTATGTTCTCATTAGGAGCATGCAAACAGATAACTGCTTCATAGCCTGCATGAATATTAATATTGAGATTTTAGATCGAGAAGTTGTGTGACGACTAAATTACAGCTGCATTATTTCTTTTGTATTGTTCCGTTGTATTGGGATATCAATCTATGGTAGCACAATAAAGCGACTCTGTACATCTTGAATGTGTACATCTTGTTATTGTCTTGTGGTCTTAGAAAAGAGGAGTCAGACTTGGATACAAATTCCCAATATCACTTAACACAAGACTGTTTTCATATTCATCTTATCAAAAATGCAGTTTATTCTGATACAGGTCAATACTTGATATTTAATAGGATGATGTGTTTCAGGGGCCCTAGTCAGCAAGGGGCCCAACAGGTAGATTTTAATTTTTTACATTTCACTGAAACAGAATATATTTAAAATTTGTGTATTACAGAATTAGCCTATTAACAACTGATACAACAGAATGTTATCTGGTAACAAACTGTGGTGATTAGTTTAAATATGTCTTTAAGACAGAAGTGTTTTAATTTAAATAAAAGCAAAAAGTGCTAATACGAAAAAGTGTCCTCTTGTCGACATATGTGGGCCTATAACTAAGCATAGATAGCTTCATAAAAATAATTTAATAATCTATATACATGATAGCCTATTAATGAAGATCAAAGTGATCAAAATCCTGATAGCAAATTTGAACCTGAATTGTTACAAACGTACTGTTACTTAATGACACTGGGACATGATGGAGAGAAGGTAATTCAATCATCATAACAACAGAAATTGTGCCCAATATGTGGTGACTATGTTGCTTGCCCCAGTTTACATTTGTTTGCAGTGCTACATTTTACCACACCAAAACTAGGGACTGAAAAGAAGTGATATTTTTCATAAGTAAGTCATTTCCTTCACTTGTCTACTAAAATATTAATACTTTTTTAACATCCATAAGTAGGTCATATTATAAACGCCTACAACTCCTGAACGGAATGAGATATTTTCCCCCAACTCGGCCCATTTATGTATAGTCCGAAACACACAGCACGATTTTCGGCTGTCCCAGACGAAATATTGACATCGTAAAACAATGGCACACTTGTCAACCCTCCCGTTTTTCCTGGGATTCTCCCGTATTTTACCATTCTATCCCACCATTCCATCTCGTTTAAATATTTTCTAGTATTTCTATCTTATTTTTAATCTTTCTACATAAAAATCCCACTGGGCATATTTTATATGTTTGTTACATTCACCTCTGGTAAAACTCCCGTAATTTGTATTGCCCCAACCATATTATACCTTATTATAATCACTTCAACATATTCCATGGTTGTCCAGTTGCCAGATCTTTTATAAAATGCATCCTTCTCACACAATCGACACATACAAATTTTAACCCATTTTGTCCCTTTAACTTGGCAACCTACAACCCAGTGATGCTGTTGATATTGGCGCAGGTAATACCACGGGAAGGATCACTGGTAAAAGTGGAAGGAGAAGACTCAGATGGTACTCCGGTGAAACAAAACAAAACAAAATATAGGCCTAAATGTAAATTATTATTATACTTTGGGGGTCATCGGATGCATAGTTCACTTTTACATGTTGTTTGAACATTAATGTGTGTTGGCAGTGTGTACACATCTACCCTATAATGATAAAAATCCATGCAGTGGTTTTTAATTAATCTGTAAAAATAATATCCCCTTTTTCAAATCGAGCCATTCTCAGACCGACAGAGGCCGCTCCCACGATAGTTGATTGACATGAGTGTCTTACCTCAGACCTGCCTTAAATCAGCTGTAACAGTCCAGTAACCTCCATTGTTTCTATGCCGGAGCAGAGATGTAAGTTAGACAAGAATATCTCCAACTGAGTGATTGAGGTGTTGTGTTGCTGGATGTAATAATGAACATAGTGGTCGTCATTTACTCCTGTCATCTGAGCCGCTAAAGATGCAGTGGATTACATTTGTTTGTGAAGGGAATGCACCTCCCGATCTACATAAATCCGTCTATGTTCGTGCAAATCATCCGTGATCCAGCTTCACTTACAGCAGAAGTGATATATCGCGGCGCACGGTCTTGGTACATATTGGTGTCTATAAGGACATTTGCATATCTCAAAAGAACATGGCCGCCAATGGCTGATGAATTTGAGTAGCTATTAAACAAGGTTAACAGTGGGCCAGTTTGGCTCACAGCCCCAAAGGTCTGTGAGAAAAGGAATCGTCCACTGGGGGACGGTATTGCATTTTTTTAGGGCGTAAACAATTGTACATTGTGCAAACGTTTTCCGCACATTCACATAATATTCGTATCACATGATAGACCTCCTTGTTCTGACAACTTTGCCTCTGGAACCACTGCTGTCAATCGAACTGTTTTTAAATGATTAAGAAGATGTGAAAAACTTACTTTTGCGAAATAGTCCTAGGTTTTTCACTCAGTCTGGAAAAAAACACTGCAGCGCAGTTCTCCAAGTACTGCTCACAGCAGAGCCGAATGGCCTCCAGCTCCTCCTCTCTGGATGTCCAGCTCCACCTCTGTGTGAACTAATGGGTGGAGTTATGTTTAGGATAGGGTAACGGGTAGGGTTAGGGTGTGGTTAAGTGTCTATCTCCACCCATTACCTCCAGCGAGGGGCAGAGCCGTATAGAGAGAGAGTTGCGACAACTCCATTGATTCCAATGGACCAGTTTTTTACAGCAATGGCGGATCGTGGTGTGATTTTTGCTGGTGGGAAGTTAAATATTAGAATTAAATTTATTGCAAAGGATGCTGATGGACCTAAGTGAGAATGAAAAAGAAGCAGGCAATTTTCATTTGAGAATCATACTAGGCTAAATTACCAGAAATATATTAAATACCACTCCTGTATACAGCTGAAGTCAAAAGCTTACATACACCTTGCAGATACTGAAAAATGTTAATTAAATTAATTTATTTTACCAAAATAAATATGTTGAAACATTGTTTATTTAGTACTGACCTGGATAAGATATTTCACATAAAAGATGTTGTTTACATATAGTCCATAAGAGAAAATAATAGTTACATTTATAAAAATGACCCAGTTCAAAATTTGTCTTGATTCTTAATACTGTGTTAATATTGGTAAATTAATTCAAATTTTGCAGATTCTGGAAGCTGTATGTAAACTTTTGACTTTAAAAGTATGTATGTAAACTTTAATAAACGTAATCACAGTAAACCTGTACTTTATTACTGTGTTTTATATTTACTGTACTTCTGATCTACTGTAGAAACACTGTGTGTGGAGAAGCAGCGATGCCACAGGACTGATATGTGATAGAGCATCACTTTACCATTTCTCCCATGTTTTTCTCCTTCTCTATTTTGCTCTCAGAACAAGAACCACCTGAAGACTCCCTGTAATGAGAACACCTCTGAAGACATGACGCCAAGCCTTGAGAGGACTTCAGATGATGCCACCTCCGAATAAACACACAGAACTACCAAATTGTCACTGCGGTCAGGCCAGCCTCCACTCAGAAAAACACTGTCATTCTAGCCGCCACTTTATTTTGAGGTGTGCGCATATACTACGCGTTAAGGTAATAGCGTGCAGAAACCTACATCAATGGAAAAGCGATCTTTAGCTTTCATTTATTGAGCCAGTTACTCTGTCAGTGTTGAATGATAACAAATGTTGCTCAAATGTTGGGTAATATTCAATGTAGAATTTCCAAATAATACAAAAATAAATGATGAGAAACAACAAAATAAAAGACTTTCATAAACGTGCAAATAACCGTTTTTATATGTAAATTCACATTATTATCATTATAAATAAAACTCCCTGTTTCCACAAAATGTTTCACTTTAAATTAGACTTAAAAAAAAAAAATAGGAAAAAAAAAGGTCCCAATGTCAGGATTATCTAACGTAGCACTAAATAATAAAAGCCATCCAAAAACTCATATATAACTAGTTTGTCTTTGTTTTGAAGAGCTCTAAAAAAAGTCTGTGATTGCACAAACCAGTTTCAATTCAGATTGACAGTACAACACCCCAGTGAGTGCCTCAGCCAGTTTCAGGACTATCTGATGTGGCATTACATAATAAAAGCCCTCCAAAAACTCATAAATTACCAGTTTTGTCTTCAGTTTTGGATAGCTCTAAAAAAGGAACTCTGTGATTGCACAAACCAGTTTCAATTCAGATTGACAGTCCAACACCCCAGTGTGTCCCTCAGCCAGTTTCAGGACTATCTGATGTAGCATTACATAATAAAAGGTCTCTAAAATCTCATATATGACCAGTTTTCTCTTTAATTTTGGATAGCTCTAAAAAAGGAACTCTGTGATTGCACAAACCAGTTTCAATTCAGATTGACAGTCCAACACCCCAGTGTGTCACCCAGCCAGTTTCAGGACTATCTGATGTAGCATTACATAATAAAAGGTCTCTAAAATCTCATATATGACCAGTTTTGTCTTTGATTTTGAAGAGCTCTAAAAAAGGAACTCTGTGATTGAACAAACCAGTTTCAATTCAGATTGACAGTACAACAGCCCAGTGTGTCCCTCAACCAGTTTCAGGACTATCTGATGTGGCATTACATAATAAAAGCCCTCCAAAACTCATATATGACCAGTTTTGTCTTTAATTTTGGATAGCTCTAAAAAAGGAACTCTGTGATTGCACAGACCAGTTCCAATTCAGATTGACAGTCCACCATCCCACTGTGTCCTTCAGCCAGTTTCAGGACTATCTGATTTAGCATTACATAATAAAAGCCTTCCAAAAACTCATAAATTACCAGTTTTGTCTTTGATTTTGGATAGCTCTGTCCCTCAAAAAGCATTACATAATAAAAGAACTCTGTCTTTGATTTTACACAAACCAGTTTCAATTCAGATTGACAGTACAACAGCCCAGTGTGTCCCTCAGCCAGTTTCAGCACTTTCTGATGTAGCATTACATAATAAAAGCCTTCCAAAATCTCATATATGACCAGTTTTGTCTTTGATTTTGGATAGCTCTAAAAAAGAAACTCTGTGATTGCACAAACCAGTTTCAATTCACATTGACAGTACAACGGCCCAGTGTGTCCCTCAACCAGTTTCAGGACTATCTGATGTGGCATTACATAATAAAAGCCCTCCAAAACTCATATATGACCAGTTTTGTCTTTAATTTTGGATAGCTCTAAAAAAGGAACTCTGTGATTGCACAGACCAGTTCCAATTCAAATTGACAGTACAACATCCCAGTGTGTCCCTCAGCCAGTTTCAGGACTATCTGATGTGGCATTACATAATAAAAGCCCATCCCAAAACTCATATATGACCAGTTTTCTCTTTAATTTTGGATAGCTCTAAAAAAGGAACTCTGTGATTGCACAAACCAGTTTCAATTCAGATTGATACTGTTGATACTGTTGACCACAACATTCTCTTGAATAGACTTGAGAATTATGTTGGTATTAGTGGTAGTGCATTGGCATGGTTCAAATCGTATCTATCTGACCGCCATCAATTCGTGGCAGTAAATGATGAGGTATCATATCGATCTCAAGTGCAGTATGGAGTACCACAAGGCTCAGTACTAGGGCCGTTACTCTTTACGCTTTACATGTTACCCTTGGGTGATATCATCAGGAAATATGGTGTTAGCTTTCACTGCTATGCTGATGATACCCAGCTCTATATTTCTTCGCAGCCTGGCGAAACGTACCAATTTGAAAAACTTATGGATTGTGTAGTTGAGTTAAAAAATTGGATGACAAGTAATTTCTTACTGCTAAATTCTGAAAAAACAGAGGTGTTAGTTATTGGGCCTAAAACCTCAGCGTGTAATAACCTAAAACACTGTCTAATACTTGATGGCTGTTCTGTCAATTCTTCGTCATCAGTTAGGAACCTAGGTGTGCTATTTGATGGTAATCTTTCCTTTGAAAACCACATCTCTAGTATTTGCAAAACTGCATTTTTCCATCTCAAAAATATATCTAAACTACGACCTATGCTATCAATGTCAAATGCTGAAACATTAATTCATGCGTTTATGACCTCACGGTTAGATTATTGTAATGCTTTATTGGGTGGTTGTTCTGCTCGCTTAATAAACAAACTCCAGCTGGTCCAAAATGCAGCAGCTAGAGTTCTTACTAGAACCAAAAAGTATGATCATATTAGCCCGGTTCTGTCTACACTGCACTGGCTCCCTATTAAACATCGTATAGATTTTAAAATCTTGCTAATTACTTATAAAGCCCTGAATGGTTTAGCTCCCCAGTACCTGAGTGAGCTCTTATCGCATTATAGTCCCTCACGTCCGCTGCGTTCTCAAAACTCTGGCAATTTGATAATACCGAGAATATCAAAATCAACCACGGGCGGCAGATCTTTTTCTTATTTAGCACCCAAACTCTGGAACAATCTACCCTACAATGTTCGGGACGCAGACACACTCTGTCAGTTTAAATCTAGATTAAAGACCCATCTCTTTAACCTTGCTTACACATAACAAATCCACATTCTTATAATTCAAATCCGTTAAAGGATTGTTAGGCTGCACTAATTAGGTCAACCGGAACCGGGAACACTTCCCATAACACCCGATGTACTCAGTGCATCGTCAGAAGAATGGCATCTACGCTAATATTAGTCTGTTTCTCTCTTATTCCGAGGTCACATTAACCACCAGATCCAGTCCGTATCCAGATCAGATGGTCACTGCAGTCCCCCGGATCCAGTCCGAACCCAGCCCAGACGGTGGATCAGCACCTAGAGACGACCTCTACAGCCCTGAATGTCAGCGGAGTCCACATCAACTAGATGAGCCCCAGAGACGGATCCACATTAAAGACCACATCACCTAGACGGCTGTCGGCACAAGACCACGGGAACTTTGGCCAGAGGAGAACTGGCCCCCCGACTGAGCCTGGTTTCTCCCAAGGTTTTTTTCTCCATTTGTCACCGATGGAGTTTTGGTTCCTTGCCGCTGTCGCCTCTGGCTTGCTTAGTTGGGGACACTTTCTCTTAACACAATATTGCATTTTATTTTATTGTTTTTGATTAACTACCTTTACCTATAATGTGAGTGTTTAATGTTGCCTTTGGCATTGTTGATGTACTGTTTCCTATTTAATACTGTACAGCCGCCTTGTCACAATTCTGTATTGTTAAAGGCGGTATATAAATAAAGGTGACTTGACTTGACTTGATTGACAGTACAACAGCCCAGTGAGAGCCTCAGCCAGTTTCAGGACTATCTGATGTAGCATTACATAATAAAAGCCTTCCAAAATCTCATATATGACCAGTTTTGTCTGATTTTGAAGAGCTCTAAAAAAGGAACTCTGTGATTGCACAGACCAGTTTCAATTCAGATTGACAGTACAACACCCCAGTGTGTCCTTCAGCCAGTTTCAAGACTATCTGATTTAGCATTACATAATAAAAGTTCTCCAAAACTCAAAAGTACCCAAAAACTAAGGGTGTCACTTAGCCAGTTTCAGGACTGGCTGGCAGTCCACTCCAGTGGAATAGCTCTAAATAAGGAAACTGTCAATCTGAACTGAAATTGTTTTGTGGAAGCATGGTGTTTCCTTCTTAGAGCTTTCCAAAATCAGAGACAAAACTGGTCATGTATTACAGTCTGGAAGGCTTTTATTATGAAATTCTACATCAGATAGTCCTAAAACTGGCTGAGTGACACTCTGGGGTGGTAGACTGTCAATCTGAATTGAAACTGGTTTGTGCAATCAGGGAGTTTCTTTTATAGATCTCTGCAAAATCAAAGAAAAATTGTTTATATATTACTTTTTGGATGGCTTTTATTATGTAATGCTACATCAGATAGTCCTACAACTGGCTAAGTGACACCCTGGGGTAGTGGACTGTCAATCTGAATTGAAACTGGTCTGTGCAATCACATGATTTCTTTTGAAAAAACAAAACTGGATATATACCGTATAAGGTTTTTGAATCTTGTTTGTGCAAACAGGGAGTTTCATTTTCAGAGCTATCCAAAATGAAAGACAAAATTGGACATATACAGTATGAGATTTTAGAGACCTTTTATTATGTAATGCTACATCAGATAGTCCTGAAACTGGCTGGGTGACACACTGGGGTGTTGGACTGTCAATCTGAATTGAAACTGGTTTGTGCAATCACAGAGTTCCTTTTTTAGAGCTATCCAACATTAAAGACAAAACTGGTCATATATGAGTTTTGGAGGGCTTTTATTATGTAATGCCACATCAGATAGTGCTAAAACTGGCTGAGGGACACACTGGGCTGTTGTACTGTCAATCTGAATTGAAACTGGTTTGTGCAATCACAGAGTTCCTTTTTAGAGCTATCCAAAACTGAAGACAAAACTGGTAATTTATGAGTTTTTGGAGGGCTTTTATTATGTAATGCTACATCAGATAGTCCTGAAACTGGCTGAAGGACACAGTGGGATGGTGGACTGTCAATCTGAATTGAATCTGGTTTGTGCAATCACAGAGTTCCTTTTTTAGAGCTCTTAAAAATCAAAGACAAAACTGGTTATATATGAGTTTTTGGAGGGCTTTTATTATGTAATGCTACATCAGATAGTGCTGAAACTGGCTGAGGGACACACTGGGCTGTTGTACTGTCAATCTGAATTGGAACTGGTTTGTGCAATCACAGAGTTCCTTTTTTAGAGCTATCCAAAACTGAAGACAAAACTGGTCATATATGAGATTTTAGAGACCTTTTATTATGTAATGCTACATCAGATAGTCCTGAAACTGGCTGAAAGACACAGTGGGATGGTGGACTGTCAATCTGAATTGAATCTGGTCTGTGCAATCACAGAGTTCCTTTTTTAGAGCTATCCAAAATTAAAGACAAAACTAGTCATATATGAGTTTTTCTAGGGCTTTTATTGTGTAATGCCACATCAGATAGTGCTGAAACTGGCTGAGGGACTCACTGGGGTGTTGGACTGTCAATTTAAATTGAAACTGGTTTGTGCAATCACAGACTTTTTTTAGAGCTCTTCAAAACAAAGACAAACTAGTTATATATGAGTTTTTGGATGGCATTTATTATTTAATGCTACGTTAGATAGTCCTGACATTGGGACTTTTTTTTTCCTATTTTTTTTTTTTAAGTCTAATTTAAAGTGAAACATTTTGTGGAAACAGGGAGTTTTATTTCTAATGATAATAATGTGAATTTACATATAAAAATGGTTATTTGCACGTTTATGAAAGTCTTTTATTTTTCATCATTTATTTTTATATTATTTGGAAATTCTACATTGAATATTACCCAACATTTGAGTAACATTTGTTATCATTCAACACTGACAGAGTAACTGACTCAATAAATGAAAGCTAAAGATCGCTTTTCCATTGATGTAGATTTCTGCACGCTATTACCTTAACGCGTAGTATATGCGCACACCTCAAAATAAAGTGGCGGCTAGAATGACAGTGTTTTTCTAAGTGGAGGCTGGCCTGACCGCAGTAAATTGTCGTTGTATTATAATCAACATGATCAAATCATGTGATCATTACTTTAATGTATTAATTGTTTCTGCGGAATACATGATGTTAACCAACTATATTAATAATTATGGGGTGAACAAGAATCAAATACATTAAACAAGATGAATTTCCCTTAATTTAATTTTATAATTCACTTATTTGGTATTAAGACAACATACCAACAAGACAATACCATTTCAAAACAGCAAATACAGTCTTTAACCAAAGTTTATTTGGCCAAAAATATGTTAACAAGGCAAGTAGCGATAGTTCGCTACTTTTCAAATAATAGCATATTTTATATTTTAAATACACACTGATATAACTACATATACATACTACATATACATGTCGATGTATTTTATAAATGATGTAAATACATTCTTTTATTGTCTACTAATTAATCAAAATCGCAGTTCTGCCTCTCCAATTCTCCATGTATTCCAATTGCCCGCTATGAACTTCCTGGAACTATCTGAAGTCTACACGAATCACGTGACGATCGAGCGTTTTGAACTTCCGTTGTCGCAACTCTCTCTCTCTATATGGCTCTGGCGAGGGGGAGCTAGAGCTCCAGCTCCTCCCATTTGGCTCTGCAGCGAGCACCCTCTGGACTCTCTAGGTCAATAATTATCAAAAACATGTTGAAATGTGCCCTTTGGAAAGCTATAACAGGGTCCTTTAGAAAACGGGCCTGTCCAAATATACCCAAAAGCCTATAAAGCCTATACAACTCAAAATTTCACGAAACCCGCTGAGCACATGAAACAGGTGATTTTAAACAAGCATGCAAAGTTTCAGCTGGTGCTATAACGGTCATAAATGTTATAAAAGCATCGTATTTCTATGGTAAATCACCTGGATTTGACAAAATTATTATTATTTTTTTTTTTTTAAATAATTGATATAAGTAGTTACAGGCTTGCTAAATAATATGTAATGTCTTTTTCCTTATGTGCTTAAATACCTAAAGCGCTTGAGCCCCGGTAATATCCAGCTATATTGTTTTTTTCTGTTTATCCTGCCTCTGAAAAGGTGAAAGTGAAAGAAATAGGAACGTGACGGCACATCTTAACGTGTACTCTAAGTGAAAGTGAAAGACTGTTATGATGTGAAAGAAAATAGAAAGGAGAGCAGCTCGGGTGAGTAGCAGCACTTCCTCTCATTTTATTCTAAGCAACATAACCCATATATTAATCATAGACTGTGTCGTATTACATTTATTCGAATAAGTACGCATCTGATAAACTGTAGTGTGGGCTATTTATTTATTAATATAGGCTATCATGCATAAAGATTAATCTTTATGCATGATCATAAGGCTGTCTATGCTTAGTTATAGGCCTACATATTTCGACATCAGAGGACACATTTTCGTATAACATCTTAGCCAATAGCTTAATACAAACGCAACCATGTATTTCTGCTCTACGTTAGCACTTGAAGAGCTCAGATGCAAAACCAGCTAAAAGCCAACTGAGTGAATGCTCTCGACATATATTATACGTCCATTAAATATTTTTTCTTCAAACTCGCTAAAATACCAGCCTCAGCCCAATCAGAAGTACCGGTACTTACATAGAAAAATATATATCTGAGCCTGATAAAAATGCATTTTTTTAAAGAAAGACGTCAGACGGATTTAGCTGGTTTTGCATCTGAACTCTTCACTTGTGTTTTGTCTTTGTTGACATTCAGACCTTTAAAAAGGGAATATGTTATTATAGCGACATCTAGTGGACATTTTCCATGAACAGACGTATTGTCAATTTCAGTGACGTCATATAACTGAATCGGATAGTTAATGTGACTTATGTACTTATGTGTGTGTTGGGAAGGTTACTTTGGAAATGTAATAGGTTACAGATTACAAGTTACTTGATTTAAAATGTAATAAGTAGTGTAACTTTTCAATTACTTTATTAAAGTAATGTAACTTATTACTTTTAATTACTTTGTGATTACTTTTCTAAATTTCTAATATTTTCAACTGTTAATCATTTTGAAACATTTAAACCAGGCAGAGTTAGCCTTACTGTAGCGTTCAACAGTGATTACTGTCAGACTTTCAAAATACTTTGAATTCACTTGAATCACTTGAATTAAGATTATAGTCAGTAAGGGATAACATACATCTTTATTTTGCGATAACAACTGGCTGAATGTACATTATCTCACTTATTACACAGCTGCTTGATAGATTATTTAGATGTTTCGTGTCAAAATTATTAGAGTTGAAATATTTGAACGCAAAGCTTCCATGGAGAAATCGGGGATACAGTGCAGTCATACCACTTTTCTTACACAACATTTCACCACATAAATAATTAAGTAGTAGTACTAGTTTGTTAGTTATTTTATAATCCATTACAGTGTACAAAAAAAAAAAAAAATGGCAGCAGCTGTGTTTGTATAAAACAATAGAGCAAGTCCACGATACCAGGATGACAGAATTAAGAAACTGTCCACATAATATTGAATTAAGGTTTAATATTTTATTAGCTAACCAAGCCCAAAGCTTCCACCAAGAAAAATTATCAAGCATATAGCACTGACTTAAGTTGCCCCGAAAGAGTCTGAGCTGTGTAATAATTTAATTTAAAGCACAGCCACCACAAATTCAGAATTTTTTTTTTTTTTTACATATATCTTTGGGCTTTTTATGCCTTTTATTGTGATAGGACAGTAGAGAGATGACAGGAAAGAGCTGGGAGGAGAGAGCTGAGCGGGATTGGCAAAGGACCTCGAGACGGAATCGAACTCGGGTCACCATGAGCGCAGTTGCGCTATATGTCATAACAAGATCATAACATAAATAACATCATAACAAGAAATAGTTTAATAGCTATGATACTGGGTTTGAAATCAAATGTTTGCATAGTTATGACAGAAAACACTAGCATCT
>NW_026129907.1:0-31321 GCF_022985175.1 Labeo rohita | reverse complement strand
GAGAAACGGATCTATTCAAAACTCCAAGTCAAATGAATCAATTGCTTCACAAATGATTCACTGTTTTGAATCGTTCGAATCAGCGCACACTGAGAGACCTGCTGCTCAAACACTGTAAATGCAACGAGAACAACAAACAAACAGTGTAATGAACTTTCAGAAACAATAGCAATTTTCTATTTCTAAGTGTAGTCTATTAAACGCAATATAAGCATGAAATATCTAATATTAATTAAAACTAAGTGGTAATTGTCTGTAACTTTTGTTCTTTTATTTTCTGTTAATATTATTTATTGTAAAGTTTCAGTGTTTTGACCAATCATTTAAGGCAGTGAACTCTCACTCTTGACTTCCTTGCCAGTGCACTTATTGCTGAACTTGCAAGTTAATTGAGACACTAAGCGATTTAGTTTGCATTTATTTTATTTTCTGTTAATTATTCTAATCTTAAACAGGACAAAGTGTTCAAACATACACAAAAAATCCTGGTGAAGCAACTGAGATCCACAAAAAAAAAACACACACTATTATAAAGATGGCATTTATTAAAGAGGAGAGTGAAGACATGAAGATTGAAGAAACTTTCAGAGTCAAACATGAACATACTGAGAAACAAACAACAATGGCGTTTATTAAAGAGGAGAGTGAAGACATGGGGATTGAAACATTCAGAGTCAAATATGAAGATACTGAGGAACAAACAGGTTGGTTGTCATTCTTAAAGTTGGATTATTTTGTCCTATACATTTTCTCAATTAATTTGCCTTTGGCAGGTGTTTTTGTACACTTTTTGCCCTCCTGCTGCATTCTCTCCACAAAGAACAAAGCGTGATATCTGCAATTAAATATTGAAACCACCTCAGTGAAGAACCATATTAAATCCCCAACTAAAAAAAAAAAAAAACTGAATTTTACTGAATTCCGTTTATTGCTGTTTCTGAGCATTTATTTGTGACTGCATTTAGATACATACATTTGAACTTTATTTATGATGCTTTACAAATACCAAGTAATGTATGAAATAGAGTTGATCAAATGCAAGTAAATAAAAATGAGAACTGTACATTATGAATTAATAATTAAATGACAGTGGTGATAAGTTTCTGGATGTACTATACATTCAATATATGATTACCACATAATATATGTCTCAACTCACAAAAAAAATGAGTCATGTTCATTTATGTATTTCATTCACTTTTTATTGCATCGAATTATCATCATTTCCTGAAAATTGACATCGCTAAGATTGCATCTCTCAGGCCTAAATATCTCAAGTGGAATTTAGTGGAATTTATTTGATTTCAATTCTGTTTCCTGACATTCCAATTCAATTCCAATTCCATTTCCTGTCAGCTGCATGCAATTCCAATTCCAATTCCATTCCAGGAAGTGAATTGGAATTTACCATTCATTCTCAATTCAATTCATGAATGGCCCCAACCCTGATATATATACATATATATATATATATATATATATATATATATATTTTATATATATGGACCCACTGTCTATCAAAGGGAACGTATACATGGATAAAAAGCAGAGGACCTAATACAGAGCCCTGTGGCACTCCATACTTGTTCAATGAGATATTTTCATTTATACAAACAAAGTGTTAGCGGTCAAATATATGAGATATAATATAATATATGAGACATAAACCATGCTAATTCTTGTCCACAAATCCATCTTGTCCAGAATAATTTTCAAGATATCCAAGGGAATGGCATGGTCCACATTGTCATAAAATCTAATAGCACATGGAGGAATGTATGCAGCCATGATTATATGTCAAAACTTGATGAAATGTCAGAAAGAGCTTTATTGCCAAGTGTGCTTACACACACAAGGAATTTGTCTTGGTGACAGAAGCTTCCAGTGCACAGACAGGATCACAAGTGACAAGACACAGATAACAGAAATGAACAAGTGATTAGAATAAATATATGAAAAGACACAAACAATAGACAAATAAACGAGTGATTAGAATAACATACACAAGACAATATAATGTAAATACAGATGTTCTATATACAAATTATACAGAGGAATTGAGTGTATGGAATCTATAATAAATATAGGTATGGATAGTGGTATTGCACATTTTATTGCACAGTAGGGGGAATATTTAACTGTTCATGAGGTAGATGGCCTGAGGGAAGAAGCTTTTTCTATGTCTGGCTATTTTGGTAGTCCGTGCTCTGTAACGCTGACCAGATGGCAACAGTTCGAAGAGGATGTGGGCTGGGTGTGAGGGGTCCAGAATGATTTTGCTAGCCCTTTTGCTCATTCTGGATGAGTACAGATCTTGGAGGGTAGGGAGGGTTGTACCAGTGATTCGCTCAGCAGTCTGGACTATCCTCTGTAGTCTTCTAAGATCAGTTTTGGTAGCTGAGCTGAACCAGACAGTTATTGAGTAGGGGTGCAACGGTTCTCGGTAAAAACCCGAACCGTCCCGTTCTCCTCCCACGGTTCGGTGTGCACCAGGACTGCGGTTCAATTTTAATCTGACAACGCATCAGTAATATGTTTTATATAACAACACGTAAAACAAACAGGGTTCGGCTAATGTGTGTTTATGTTGATGGATGCGCATTCTGGCTTACCAATACGTTACAACAACAGCGATTAAATAAAAAAATGTGGACAAACCATTTTTGTTCAATGCGAGTGCCGTATGCTGGAATATGAGCAGTCATTTATTCCGTCATCTCGTCTGTGCTGATAGCGCTCGTGTGCAGATGAGACCTGAACAGCACACATTGCTATCTTGATTTCAACTAAACTCATTTAAGCTTTTCCAGTTTCAACATATAAGAGCCATAAGACGCAAACTTTTGCGCAGTGAGAAGTGACGAGATCTGTGTGTGCGCTCATCGGAAGCGCGCAAATCAGCGCGCGCCTCAGAACACGCGCACATACTAATCTCTTTTATTGTGTTTGAATGGACAAATTCACACAAATATTTGTCAAAATTCCTATCTTGGCAAGTATCCTAGCAGATATAGCTGGCTAAACGTTAAGTATCAGTGCACTGGATCAGTGCATTCTCTTAAATTGACAGTAATTTCTTAATAATTACTAAACGGCAACAACAAGGAAATCACTCACTGCTCTTGATTGAATAGCTTTTGTAACGTTAATAAAGATTAAGCTTCAATTTATACTGTAAAATATGCAATCCTTTTTTTTACATTTGATCATTTTATTCAGTTTCTATACCTAAAAACTAATGTTAAACTTAAAAAAATGAAAAATCAGTTTATTTTATTTGTAGCTTTACTCTGTTATTATTTGTGCTGTTGCTTGTAGTTAGATTATTCTTATTTCTTTACTTTTTTTTTTTCCATAAACATAGCACATACCGAATTGTACCGAAACGGTGACTCTAAAACCGTGATACAAACCGAACCGTGAGTAAGTTGAACCGTTGCACCCCTATTATTGAGGTGCAGAGGATGGATTCAGTGATGGCCGAGTAGAACTGTTTCAGCAGCTCCTTCAGCAGATTGAACTTCCTCAGCTGGCGAAGGAAGTACAGCCTCTGCTGGGCCTTTTTGACAATCAGGTCAATGTGATTGTCCCACTTCAGGTTCTGAGTGATTGTAGTGCCCAGGAACCTGAATGTTTCCACTGACGTTACAGTGCTGTCTATGATAGTAAGTGGGGGGAGAGCAGGGGGGGTTCCTCCTGAAGTCCACTGTCATCTCTACTGTTTTGAGCGTGTTAAGGTCAAGGTTGTTTTGACTGCAGCAGACAGCTAGCTCTTTAACCTCCTGTCTGTAAGCAGACTTATCTCCGTCATTGATGAGGCCAATGAGTGTGGTGTCGTCTGCAAACTTCAGGGGCTTGACAGAGGGGTCTTTAGATGTGCAGTCATTGGTGTACAGGGAGAAGAGCAGTGGAGAGAGGACGCAACCCAGAGGAGCACCTGTGCTGGTGGTGCGGCTATGGGATGTGAATTTACCCAGTCTCACTAGCTGTTGCCTATCTGTCAGAAAGCTGGTGATCCATTGACAGATAGAGCTGGGGACAGAGAGCTGGGCTAGTTTGGACTGGAGGAGTGTTGGAATGATGTGTTGAAGGCCGAACTGAAATCCATGAACAAGATCATTTGTAGTTTTAATGAGCACAGATTATAATGAAAATTGCAAAGTTGAGATCTGTCTATAATTAACCAGTTCTCATGAGTCAAGCTTCTTCATAAGGGGTTTGATAACTGCCAGCTTATTTGGGATGTTTCCTAAAGAAAGCAAAGAGTTAAAAATATTGAGAACAGGATTACAGGCAACACCTCTTTCAGTAGCTTAGTGATAGTATTTATTATAAATGTTGGTTTTGATGTTATACATGCACAGACATTTCAAAGGGTTTTTACAGTAACTAACAGGCAACACTTTTGCCAGTAAGTTACTGTAATTAAGATTTACAGTAACAAACTATTTAATTTACAGTTGCAAACGGTACTGTTTTACAGTAAAATACTATGAAAAAGTCAAATTTATCAGTACACAACTGTAATTCATTCATTTAAATATAGTTTTTTTTAGATTTTAGCATTTTATTTTGAATTCATTTAAATTTATTTTATTTTTACTCTACATAGGTACTACTGGTATTCAATTTTAAATCAGATAATACAATAATTACAAAATATCAAATTATTTATTTAAAACATTGCATGTATAACACTTATTACAAAAATACATGTATAACACTTATAACAAAAATACAGTCTTAAACTGCTGGAACAGTGCATCTTCACCATTTCTCCTGTCTTGGCATTGCGTTTTGCAGTGTATTATGTTGTATTCTCTGGATTTGTCCTTACAAAGAATCTATAGGCATCAGAAACATAATGGAGAAAAAGACATGCAGCCAAAGAATACACAGCCATCTGCCAAACCCAGGTGCTGCTCCAAAACATGGCCACCACCTTTGCTCACCATCCACTTAGTGACAGGAATGTCTTCTCTGAAAAACAAGAAGTAGAAATGGCATACTTTTAAAAGGAAAAACCCACAGAGAGTACACAAACTTCTCAAAACCATAGTTGTTCCCTTACCATGAACTATCAGTCAACAGTGGTTGGCATGCTCATGTCTTTCTCAATGCTTCATTGCAGTTGCCTTTAAAACACAAATGTGTAAAATGCAGTAAATCTTAAATTCCATTAATAATTATAACAAACTAATTCTAAAACTAGAAAGGCAGCTAACAGCCATATAACTTGTTTAACCTAGCTAACATACGATTATATTTTCTTTATTAACTACTAACAACACCTGAACTAAATTTCACATTAATTAACCTAATGTTAATATAAGATAAGCATTACTCATTAAAAATAATTTTAATTCAGTAACTTAATTCAATAAGCTGACAAAAGCTGCTTTAAACGACAGTGCAGTTTACCGTAGTAAAGTTTGTACCCGCCATGTTGACGGGTAAATATTACTAGATTAAACTGGTGTGCAAAAATCTGACAAACACTCAGACAAACATACATATATTTTTACCTTACTTGCTGGTCTTAATCTCTCGTAAATTGCATCGACACACAGTGTAGATGTTCTCTGGAAGTCTTCCACTCTCGCGGGTTCATCCCCCGGGTAAATGCCGTGGTGCTGCCCCACTGCTTCAGCGTCTTCCTCAGACACGAGTGGTGCGGTGCAGCACGACTCGACAAAAGAAAATATAGAACCAATTATATATACTATCTACAGTGGATGCGGACAGTAAAGTGATGCCCCAGTATATTTCTGACAGATGTACTCCAAGCGCTTGCTGTGTCTGACATGAAGGACAAATGGATTTTCCAGTCATTACAAGCGATGCAACACATCCAGTGTAGTCCTTCCCAAGCTGTTGCGGCATTGTAGACACGGTGTAGGGCAAATCGTGTCAATCCAAATATAATAAATGAGGAAGATAAAATCACCTCAATAGAACAGCGCCAATGAGGCCGTTACAGCAAATACAGTAGTATAAAGCAATTTTAAAAAAAATACAGTAAGTCTCTGTATTTGGGGTCTGACATCACAGAAAATTCCCATGATACAATGGTTATTACAGTTATTTACTGCAAAGGGAATTTGCAGTATTATACTGGGTGATATACAGTTAATAACTGTAAAAATCCAAGAAATGTCTTACAGTGTGTCTAAATGTATTGAAGTCTGTTTTGTGGAGTTAACTGGTATTGGTTTCTTTTTGCTTTAGGTCTGATGCTGCAGAAAGAGGAAAGTCAAGAACTGAATGGAATAGAAAATGAAATTCAACATTAAAAACACCATGATTTCATACCTGGAGAAAAGCCGTACACATGCCCTCAGTGTGGAAAGAGTTCCATTAATAAAACAAGCCTCAACAGACACATGAGAATTCACACTGGAAAGAAACCTTACATCTGCGAACTATGTGGTAAGAGTTTCAGTGCAAAAGGACACCTTAATCGGCACATTAGAGTCCACACTTGAGAAAAGCTTTACATCTGCCAACAGTGTGGAAAGAAATTAACTACAAAAAGATATCTTGAGGGCCGTATGAAAATTCACACTGGAGAAAAGCCTTACTCATGCCCTCAATGTGGAAAGTGTTTCAATAATATATCCAATCTTAAAAAGCACAGTAGAAGTCACACTGGAGAGAAACCTCACACCTGTGAACTGTGTGGAAATAGTTTTACTAAAAAAAAGGAAGTCTTAAAAAGCACATGATGAGAATTCACACTGTAAAGCAGTCTATCACATGTCCTCAGTGTGGAACTGGTTTCAAACATAAAGTATCCTTTACTAACCACATGAAGACTCACTCAAAATCACAGCTTTATATGTCATTAGCGTGGAAAGAGTATCTCGGTCAGGAAACGCTATAAGAATCATAACTTGCATCAAAGGAAGCCTTTCATTTGCCATTACTGTGTAAAAACTTGCTCAAAAAGCAAACCATAGGATTCTCATGAGAATTCACAGTGAACACAAGCCTTACACATGCCATCACTGAGAAGAGTTTCAGATTGAAAGAAAATTCAAGTCACACAAGGCGTCACACTGAAGAGAAGATGTTCACTTGTCTAAAAGCAACAATTCAACCAAAAATGAAAATTGTCATCATTTACTCACCCTCAAGTTGTTTCAAACCTGTGTTAGTTTCTTTGATTTATGACCCTCTAATTAGATGTACACAAGCGTATATGCTGATTTCTCACATGAAGACCGGCATTCTTTTAAATAGTCCACAGTCACTGGAGAGTGTTGATTTGGTGTAATTGAGATGGTGAATCGGTGTGTAGTAGAAAAAGTTAGCAAGATGTTATATTCTGGTGTGGGGTGATTTTATTTCTTTGCTCTCTGGTTCTTGTATGTTTATTATTTTTTTTCTTGAAGAAGCTGACAGACATGTACAGTATGTAGGAGAAGAGGATTAAGATATCTTCAGAATTATTTTTTATGTTTTCTATAAAGGGATTGATTTCCTTTACTCGCCTCTAGTTTATAATGAAAATGTAATCATAGTTTTCCTAAAACTAGCATATTTATTCTGGTGTTTATGTTAAAAGCAATGTCAGTATTTAGTGTGTGAGGTGACTGAGGGTGCAGGAATGCAGTAACGGTGTTTACTCATTTAGCCCAGCTAATTAGATTTTCTCATATATCAAAGAAGTAACTGAGTCCTGTGCAAGTAATGGATTCTCTTTCAAATTTAGTCCATCATGAAATGATTTATGTTTCAGTGTGTATTTCTGATGTTCCTTCTGTAAAGTTTACTACTTTATTCACAGTAGGTTGACAATTTAATACCTGCTGTAAAGATTTCAAATTTGGTACATAATGGAATGTTCTGTTTTTCTTTGGGTCTAATATATATATATTCAGTTGGCTCAACTACATTAAGGGTGCTTTCACACCTGTAGATCGATTGCTTTGTTCCGAAACAGGGGTTAAAATTATTACAATGTTGCTCTTTATTCATGGTGCGGTTCGCTTTCAAACAGCAATTTTTTCTAAACGGACCAAATGTGTTACTACAAGTCACGATCAAGCAAACTGTCCTCTCATTGGTCAAAGTTCCATGTTTTTTTTCCGGGATTTCACTCAGCTGTTATCTGTCAAGATGGAACAACAGCAGCTTTGCGGGCTTATTGTTGTATTTTTTTTGTTTGTTTGTTTGTTTTTTAGGTATTATTATATTAATATATAATTCTGAGCAGGAGTCGAGGATTCGTCAGGAAAACATTTTTAAAACACACCTACTACAAACAGAGCAATAAGACGGCATTATAAAATTAAAAGGCGCTTTGATTTTGAATGGCGCAGACAGACACAGGTTCATTTTAAGTGGTATTAGGGGCCCTTCACATATCGCGCCTAAAAACGCGTGAAAAACGCTAGGCGCACCGATTTTTCCTTTTTTCCAAAGCGCTCGGTAGCTTGCGCTACACTGCTCCAGTGTTCGTTTGAAAGCAAACTTGAAAGCTTTCTTTTCATTGGTATTGCCAGAACTTGTACATTCATTACTGGTTGATTCCTCAAGTTCTGATGTGTTGGCATTCCCATCTGTGAAACTCAGTCCACACTGATGGCAGTTAAACAGTTCACTCTTAAGTGAATCTTCATGTGCTTATTAAAGTTTCCTTTATATGAGAAACATTTTCAACACTGATCACATGTATAAGGCTTCTCTCCAGTGTGAATTCTCAAGTGACTCTTAAGATCATGACTTACGAAATCACAATGTTTCATATCTTTCTCTTCCATTTCATTCAGATCAGGACTCTCCACTTTCAGTGCCACCATGTGTAAGGCAAAAAGACAAATACGTTAAGCCCAGTTTGATAGGATAGCACTTGGAATCTGTGGGGCAGAATTATTATTTACATTTATTTACATTTTGTCCTTATGAGTTGGTGTGATGCACCATTATTTAGGCATATAAGCATGCTTGGATTGCTGGAAACCATTAAAAAAAAAATTACACAAGCAAAAATGATGATACAATGCATAATAATTGTTTAAAAAATGTCATCTTAATGTATCTATAATACACTAGAGTTGTGTGTGGTGTTATTTGAATTATTCTCATAATCAATTCTCCTTGTATATGTGCTCTGTTTGTTGCTTATTTAGCTATAAGTGACATAGAGCGCTTACTCACTGGATCATATATGAGCTACTGTCAGTCTGCCTGAAAAAATCATGTTACTAAAATTTCATTGAGAGATTGTTCCTCACATTTACATTATGCATCTTAATATAAAGAAGATCCCACAGATGTGCTGCTGCTACATGAAGTAGAGGAGAAGAATCACTCATCCTAGATCAACTTCTGATGATACATTTTACAACTGAGGTTGACAGAAGATCAAAGTCACAACAGATGTTTTCTTTGGTGCACAATTTTTGTTTTTGATTTGAACTGTCTGTCTCACAAACAGTTTGATTAACTTATTATGCATTGTTATAAACTTACTGGCCATGTTATCTGCTCTCTAAATCCCTTTAAATGAAGAACAAATGTACACAGCACACAATAACTGTAGTGAGCTGTGTCAGCTGGAGAAATGTTTTATATTACTAGCACTGACTATTGTTAGCATCCAAGTTTCAGCTGCCTGAAAACAAACGTTACAAGATACAGTACAGTGAGCACTTTAATAAACGACATGTTTATAATAGTGTGTCACATCGATCGCAGTTGCTTCACCAGGAGTTTTTCTGTGTGTTTGGACACTTTGTCCTGTTTAAGATGAAAATGATTAACAATATATTAACTGTAACATAATCCAGACTAAATCTCTGTCTGCATATTAATCAGCTCCCTAGTTCATTGTTCAGTGCACTGGGAAGGGATCCAGTCAGACTGACAGTTAATCGCCTTGAATCAACAGATTAGACAAAAGGGAAAAAAAGGCAGCACTCTAATGAATAAAATGGACACATTACATAAATGATTCACATTTGCATTAAGATTAATTTGCATTAAGAAAGTTCGCATTAAGAAAGTTTTCATTACACATGTTTTGTTCTTGTTGCATTTACACTGTTTTGTCAGTGTCGTCATCATGTGGTGAATCGAAACAGTGAATCGTTTTGTGAATCAAGTGATTCATTTAACTCAGAATTTTGAAAAGGTCCATCTCTCTATCACTATACTTGCCAGTGACTGAATTCGTCTTTACGATAAACTGATTCACGATACAGGGAGCGAAATGAGACCCACCGTTTCTGTTACTCATGTGCCGGAGCGCTTTAATCACACAAAATAATCTTAAATAATGTCACTAGATAAATAATAACAGTGTTACACTCTGTAATAATTCAGTTCACAGTTTTATATACAATTCTCTAAACGCGTTGTTTTGATTTAAACAAAAGCACACACCTTTTTTTCAGTCGACTCAAACGCAAGAGCGCGGCACAGGCTTATGACGTCACGTCGAACTACAGCATTTGTGATATTCTCAGACAAAGATAAAGTTTCAGTATTTCTGTTATCAAGGACTATAAATCAAAGGCAATAAATGCAATTCTAGCCTTATTTGGTTAGTGGATTTCATTTTGACTAAAGGAAAATCTTTAATTAAAATGATTAAAATATATATTTTTCTTAATGTTAATAAAATGTGATTTAAATTTACCCAGATTGTCTTAATTCAAATTGGCAGTATATAATTTCAGAAAAAATGTGATATAAACAAGTTACATATAAAACTGTCAGCTCTCAATGAATAACAAAGACTTACTTACAATTAACAAATCTGTCTTCTATATATATGTCTTCTGTCAAAGGGGTCATATGATGTGATTTCTTGTTTTCCTTTGTCTTTGAAGTGTTATAAGCTGTTTGTGCATATATAAGATCTGTAAAGTTGCAAATATTAAAGTCTCAAAACCAAAGAGATATTCTTTAAAAAGTTAAGACTCAGCACTGCCTTTCTAGAACGGCTCACTGAAACACGCCCCCACAAATCTATGTCACGGTGTGGGAAGATTTGCATAACACTGCCCAAATGTATATGCAAAGAAAGAAGGCGTAACTTTTATTCTGGCTGTAGTAGTGTTGTAGCCGCCATGTTGTGGAGATGCTGTGTATTTTGTTGTGAAAGCAAAAGTACTTTGTTTGGCCTTTCAACTGAGTACGCAAGTAGAAATCAGTGGTTAAGTTATATTTAGAACACTGTTCCAGAACAGTACAATGCAAATATTTGAGTGTCCGCAGCGCATTTTACTGAGGACTGTTTCCTAAACCTGGGAGAGTAGCCTACAATACTGGCTCTGCACACTATAAAAAGTGGAGCAATTCCAACTTTGCAAGGACAGTCTGGTTCTTCTGACTCACAGCATGTAATACGTTTTCATATTTAAAGAATTTACTACTGGCTATTCAAACACAAGTTTTGAGCAGTGTAGAGTAGTGCTTGTTGTTTGTCATTTCTATGATCACAAATGCAGACATGGTGTTACGTTTACACAGCTCAACACAACACGTAAAAAGACAGTATGAACAAAATAATGTCATAAACATCATATGACCCCTTCAAGACACTTTTAATAGAGATACATTTCTGACTAGATAATTGATTTTGTATACTCAAAATCATACAGTGATTTTCTTATTTGATGGCATTTTATGAAATGGCATGCCATTTGTTTCATGATTGTCTTGCTGATCACTGTTGTTGTCTTGCTGACCAGACTGAGTGTTATATATAAGACTCTGAACTTTCTACATTTTATGAAGCAGTGAGGGCACTGTGCTTGTGATGGGGGCGGGTAAAGATAGTTAGGGGGCAGTTGTGGCCTAATGGTTGAAAGTCAGTAAGCCAGAGGTCGTGGGTTTGAGTCTCAATACCGGCAGAGATTGTATGTGGGGGGAGTGAATGTACAGTGCTTTCTTCCACCCTCATTACCACAGCTGAATCCAAAATCCTTGGCAGCTGACTTGTTGCTTCACTGCCTTATCTGACAATGACTTTGCAGACAGTGTTTGGGCACAAAGACACCTCACAAAACTGATTTCAGATGTGCTTCTGAGGCAGCGTAACAGTTTAATGATCTACAACAAGATAGAACAGGCTTTAGTGATGATTAAGTGAATATTTAATTACTATAATACTGATTTCTCTTTAGAAAGAACATCAAAAGTGCAAAAAAATTGGTCAGAAGCATACATATTCACACAAAGATGCTACCTTTATTTTTTGCTCAATCGTCACTGACTGGAACACACAGGATTGTGGGATATCATAGGCAGTGAAAGATACGTCTATGCTGCCTTTAAAAATCAACAAGATGAAGGTATCTCAGGAGGCAGGAAGTGAAGCTATATTTGGATTCAAACATGCATTGATGCCTTCATATCCTGAAATATGTCCTTCAATTACAGTATTTTCCAGTTTTTGGATGCAGCCCATGATTGAGGTGAGACTCCTGAGCAAGGCACTGAACCCATAACTGTTCCCCGGGCGCCGTAGCAAAAGTGGCTGCCGACTACTCTGTGTGTGTGTGTGTTTGTTCACTACTCATTGCTGTGTGTGCACTTGGATGGGTAAAATGCAGAGCACTATAATTGGGACACTATAATTGGCCTCACGTCACATTCTTTCCATTCTTTTCCTTTAAGATTAGAATGAAGGGTGTGTTTTGGTTACCATTAACATCTAATCTAATCTAATCTTTATTTTATTATTATTAGTAATTTTAGGCCCTAACGATGAACTGTGGGCTAGACAGACTGGATTTGTGCAGAGCGAAATTTTAGCTGGTCTCATAGACTCAGCACTTGCTTTCTCTACAGATACATAAACACACAAGGCCAAAGAGCACACATTGTTTCTTATTTATCTTTGGTATCATAGGTTTACAGAGTTGTGATAAGGATTCCTTTTGCTGAATCATTTATCACTCACATTTTTTTCACATTACTTTATAGCCATAGCTATGATAGCTATAGTACATGCAGTGAGTTTGTCTACTGCTGTCATGTTTGAATACTGAAGCAGAAAAATTAAGATCCTAAAGGCAAAAATGTAGCAGATTTAGTAGAAATTAAAAGAATTGATAAAAAAGAGTAAGTTTTAAGAAACACAGAAGAACTTAAGATAATATTTAATATAAGAAATTATAAGATCTCAATATACAACCCAGAGATATGTATTGAGCACTATAATTCACAATTCGTTCAATTTTCAAATTCATATTAACTTATAATATATAACAATAGAAATTTCCAGTCTCTGTTTTACAATATCTTGTGTTAGTTTGTACTATGACCTGAATCTGCCTGAGTACAGAAAAAAAAGCAAGACTGGTCTTTGACCCCTGTAAAATCACTCCACCCAACACTCACTGCTTTCATGAAGAGGAACAACAACTTTAAATGCAGGAAACTTTACAGGTAATTTAAAAAAGACCATTTTTATATAACTTTTATAATTTAAAAATCAGTATAAGATACAGCACGCTAAATAAACCATTTGGTTTAATCATGAGTGTATTTAACAACTACGTAAGCTGTAGTAACCTCTGACATATATTAATATAGTGATTTCAACAGAGGTGAAGCTTTGTACATATATGAAAGTAATAAAGTCAAACTGGTCTGTAATAAGTGAAGCTGGCAATGCTGTTGTCGTTTATCAACCTCTGGTCAGATCTTGAGAGATTTAAAGCTAGGGTCGGTAAAGTTTTTGTTCCATGACGCAAACAGCAGACAGTATATACAGTATATATTTATAGTTCTTTTTAGGTTTTATGATTAGTCACAAACAGTGCATAAAAGCTTACAAAACAGCTATAGGTTCTATTATATAATGTGCTTTGTACTGTGATGTTGTCTCAGTGCTGAATGAGATGTGGTAATCTCAAAGCATTGTGTTCAACCCTCCACCACTGCCGTCTTTCATAGCATTTTGCAGACTCTGCTCTGGTTGTCTGTGTTCATGTGTTTTGGATGAGGAATGGCTGTGAGCTCTGAAGGGAGGATGTGTTCTTTTATTTCAGTTGGTTTCTGTTCTTCTTTTTCTTGCTTCTGCTGATTCTGCGGTTCACTCAATGTCTAAATTCACTCACTTGTTTTTTAATTCACTCTGTCAAGTAGACTATTACATTAATGTAATGAATAGTGAATGAGGGTGTAGGGTGTGATTTCAGACACAGTATCTGAGTTTGGACTCTGAACTCTGTTAATTCACAGTATAATGCTGTAGGCTACTTCATAGCAAACTGCAAATATTGCCCAGTTGCCCAGTGGAAAAAAGAAACATAGGACTGTTACCCGCCAGAGTTCAGTCCAGTTTACAGACTGCTATATACCTGCTTACCTATTGCCTCGACATCTCTTCTCCCTGCTTCAAGCTCTCAATAAAAATCACAAACTTACCTGTTTGTCTTTCCAAGGTTTTCTTCTATATTGTGACACCCATAAGGCATTGTTTTCAACAGTATGTTACAGGTTTAATTGAAATGTAAAACTATCCTTTAAAAACTATAGAATTTGGCCTTTTTAACAGCAGTGTTTGTACAGTGTAGTAGCCTGACAGTTTGATGACTTGAGCAAGTGACTTCATCATTATGTTACATTAATTAATAAGTAATAGGGGTGTGACGAGACACTTATCCCACGAGACGAGACGAGACACGAGACTGGGTTCACGAGAACGAGATGAGACGAGATTTTTAAACTTTTCTTAAGAAATTCTCAATGATGAAATATATAGGGGAAATAGTCTTTTATTCAACTGAAAAAGACAAAATGCAAAAAAATGTAGGTGCATTTTGAACTTTATGAACTTAAACTTCCATTTTAATGAATTATATGCAGTAATAAACAACATTTAAACAACAGCTTCACCATTCTGGATAAACTGAGAATCACAGTTGTTTTTAATAAATTGGAGACCATGATTCTCTCACGATTCTGGAGAAAAAAGATTAGAAAACTAAATAAAATAACGTAATTTACTAGTGGTTCTGACCAGGGGCGTCTCTAGGGCTAATCATTCGGGGCTCTAGCCCCTAAAGTTTTTACTCCAGCCCCGAATGTTTTTTTTTTTTGTTTTTTTTTTTGTATGGCCCTATGATTTTGCACGGCATTTGTCAAAGTTTGAATTAATTAATCAAAAGTTGGTCATTAAACTTAAATCAAGTCGGGATATGGACTAGTATCTGTAAATATTAAGCCGCAAAAGACTATTTAAATATGAATCCTGCATATTCTGCGTGTCTTTTTATGAATGAACGGCGCGGATGCGCGGTTTCGTTTTCTACACATGTAATACTGACGGGTGCAGTGATTTCAGCGTCTGCCGTTTCACTAAATGAGGGCATAAATACATTAGTCACTTTATGAGCTTTTTGCTGTTTCATTTGAGTAAAACAAGGGTCAAATATATACACAGAAATTTAAAGGTATTCACGGCAAGTCGGCAACCCGTCAAAATAAAAGTTCGGTTTAACTTTATTCATCATTCAATATAATGTACGTGCTACTACTACTACTACTACTACTACTATTAATTAATAAAAATGTATAAATTTTTTCCACACAATATTTCTTCCATGTTTTACATTTTAATAGTAAATCTCCTTTATTTGCCACAAATAAAATATAATTTTCATTAAAAGATCAATTAAATCAATATGTTATACCTTCATCTGATAACCAGAAAAATACACAACGCAGAATTCCATAAGACTATTGTAAAAAAAAAAAAAAAAAAAAAATAAATAATAAAAGCTGTTTTTATGCATTCAAATAAACAGACATGCTAAAACATATTTGGTAACAATAAAACGTAAAGTGAGAAAAAATAAAACATTTCATAGGGTCCCAAACATGTAAATTTTCTTAACTTTTGATAAATTTACGGTAAATTGTATAAGATTCATGGTTTTAATTAATTACACATGATTAATTACATTTTGATTAATAAAATTAAATTTAACCACTAAAAAGAAGACCAGAAAAATTAACACAGAAAACTAAATTTGAATAAATAAATAAATAAGGCCCTATTTTTGCATGCAACTATATATTTGTTACAGTTATAAATACATTTTCAAATGTATTATTTTATTTGTCTAACATATTTTTGTAATGTTATAATACTTTGATATGTTTGCTATTTGCAGTGATTACTTTACTGAAAAAATCAGAAAATAAATTCATTGCTATTTCCCATCTTATTAGGACTCAAATAATACAATTTCATGATTTTTGTTTTTTTTAAAAAACATGACTTTTTTTATTATTAGGTTTGGTTGACTAAAAATCATCATTATTTATGATTATCAGATTTAAACTATCACCAACAGCACAACAACGCAAAAGGACGCTAAGTTATGAAGGTTGTGTAACATTGTTTTACTTTTCCCCTCAGCTTAATGGCTTCCCCTGCGACTAGCAACAAACCTTAAATATTGTAGAAACTGTTATAGCGACCTTCACGTCAGCACTGCATAGAAACTAATATCTGTGAGAAACATTTAGGATTGTTTAGGGCGCACATCATATAAATGTCATCATAAAGCGATATTACCTTATAAAATATATAATGTAAACGAAGTAAAACACTTACTTAAATATATATTTTAAATAAGATAAAACACTTACTCCTAGTGTTTCCCTGTTAAAAATTACCTCCACCTCAGCACTGCACAGCAATTCAGATCTATGAGAAATGTTTAAGTGCACACAGCATATTAAAATCACCATGAAGTAATATTACACACAATGTAAACGAAGTAAAACAGTTACTTTTGGCATTTCCTTGATATAACCAACTTTCCTGTCTGCTCTGTGTTGTGATTGAAAGAAAATATCTTTCTGAGAAAAAAATCAGGAGAGCACAGCACATAAATATCACTATAAATACATATGTAATACATAAATTTTAAATGAGATAAAACACTTACTTCAAGTGTTTCCCTGTTAAAAGCGACCTCCACGTCAGCACTAAATAGCAATTCAGATCTATGAGAAATGTTTAGGTGCACACAGCATATTAATATCATCATAAAGTAATATTACAAGTAAATGAAGTAAAACACTTACTTTCTGTGTTTTCTTTGATAAAACCAACTTCTCTGTCCGCTCCACATCGTGAGTGAATGAAAATATTGCTCTGAGAAACAGTTTAAATACATAAATTTCGCTATAAATCAATATGACGTTATAAAACACTTACTTTCCCTGTTAAAAATGACATCTACGTTAGCACTGTAAAGCAAATGAGATCTGTAAGAAACTATATGTTGGTTTAGAAGCATACAGTTATAAAATACATATTTTAAATGAGGCAAAACACTTACTTCTTACGTTTCCCTGTTAAAAGCGACCTCCACGTCAACACTGCATAGCAATTCAAATCTGTGAGAAACGTTTAGGCTTGTTAGGCACGCACTGCGTAACGTTAATATCGTCATAAAGTAATATTATCTTATAAAACACATATCGCAATTGAGGTAAAACACTTACTTCCGGTATTTCCTTGATAAATACCCTGGCTGCGTCCGAAAACCTAGTCAGCTGACTTGCTGCCTCGCTGCCTTATCAGGCAGTGACTTCGAAGGCTGCGAAGGCAACTCTAAAAACAGTTTCGGACAGACTTCAGAGGCAGCAGAACGTGACGCCGTTGCTAGGTTACCTAACGGTTAAGTTGTAGAATTTGTAGAAAAACGATTTTATACAGTTATATATAAATGCTTTAATAATACATAAAGACCTCAGTGTCATTACCCACCGAAGGTCTGTGCGTCGGAGAAGACGACTGAGAATGGCAGCTACTTTTTGCTTAAATAAATAAAAGCACTGATGCAAGTAATATTGCAGAACAGGTCATTGTTATTAGTGGCTGTTTCGTTATTATTGGTCGTATATTGTAAATATTAGTCTTATTCACTACTCATTTGAACCCTTTTAACATTTTATTAAATACTATTATTAAAAAAAATATAATTTATTATGCTTTTTACACTATTACGATTCATAAAGTATATCATGGTCAAGATCTCATCTATTATATAAAGTAACAAACTTGTCTAATTTCAACAGAATATCTTTATTTATATAGCCTAAATGACGCACACGCACAGGATTGTGGGAAATCGAAGGCAGCGAAGGATACATCTATGCTGCCTTCAAAATTCCATCAGATGAAGGTACCTCCGGAGACAGGAAGTGAAGCAGAATTAGAATTCGGACGTGCCTTGATGCCTTCCTGCCTTGGAATACTGCCTCCGAAGGCAGCATTTTAGAGCTTTCGGACGCAGCCCCTGTCTGCTCCGCATCGCGAGTGAAAGGAAATAACGTTATCTCTTTGGGAAGAAGTTCAGGAGTACACAGCTCTCGTCTGTTCCGCATCGCGAGTAGAAAAAAATATCTTTGAGAAAGGTTTAGCGGCATACAGCACATTAATATCGTTATAAAACGATATTATATTACAAAACACATTTTGTGCGTAAGATTAAACACTTTATTTCGTTGTTTCCCGTCCTCATATGCTCCGCATCGAGAGGGAAGAAAATGGCCTCTGTGAAAAATATTCCAAATGGGTGAGGCACGCACACGAGCAAATGTCCCGGATGTGACTAACACCACAAGTTCAAATCTTTATTCTAAAAGTCCTTAACGCCAGGATTTTAACACCGCGATTTTGCTAATGATCCATTCATAGACTCTTAAGTATCTGCTCATTAAAATCCAAACAGCGACTTTTTATATTATTTTATATGATCTATATGATCAAATAGTTTCATAACTCTGTAAAAAGTAAAATAAATAAATAAATAAATAAAAGGTCATTCACATGTTTGTACAAGTTCTTTATCATATGTGACCCTGGACCACAAAACTAGTCATAAGAGTCAATTTTTCGAAATTGAGCTTTATACATCATCTGAAAGCTGAACAAATAAGCTTTCCATTGATGTATGGTTTGTTAGGATAGAACAATATTTGGCCGAGATACAACTATTTAAGTATATGGAATCTGAGGGTGCAAAAACATCAAAATATTGAGAAAATCGCCTTTAAAGTTGTCGAAATTAAGTTCTTTGCAATGCATATAATAATTAAAAATTAAGTTTTGATATATTTACAGTAGGAATTTTACAAAATATCTTCATGGAACATGATCTTTACTTAATTTCCTAATGATTTTTGGCATAAAAGAGAAATCTATAATTTTGATCCATACAATATATTTTTGGCTATTGCTACAAATAAACCCCAGCGACTTAAGACTGGTTTTGTGGTCCAGGGTCACATATATGGCTCATTCAAACAGTGTTATTACAAATATGTACAGATAGGTTCACATATATTAACTATCGTTTTATATATATGCTCATATATGGCCATGTATCACATTTCTATATGGGTGCTAAGGTTAGCTTCGAAAGTGTTTAGGCTAACGGCCAGCAGCCTTACACGACCGACAGACTCGGCAAATGTTTTAAAAGGTAAACTTTTCATAAAATTTAAGTATTACGAGATACGCAGTGGTTACGGTACCTAATGTCTACAAGTATAAAAGTATAAATACCTTTTCGACCGGACAAAAGCGAAAACTCAAGGCCATGTCTGAGGAAATCATCAGTAAGACCGTTATCTGTCACTCAGCAGCTCAGCGTTGCCATGGATACATGCGCGCACCCTAAGTGACGTCACTCGATCACAAGCTCATTTGATTGGCTTTCACACTTTTATTTTTGCGCTGCATAACAGTCTTAAATGCAATAACTAAAAAAAAAAAAATAATTTTCCTAAATAACTTCTCTTGTCAGCTTACAAACAGCTTGATATGTGAATATTAAAAAGAACTGATTTATTTGTCTTACCTGTGTTATTTTCCACTTTCTTCTATTCTTTCTATTCTTCATGTTTTCCTTGTTTTCCTCCATTTTTTTTATGTATGGGGAATACATAGGGCCTAATTGTAGCCTAGGTTCAATTACATTATTGAAGTGCATCTTGTTTTTGATGTCGAAATGCTGAAACAGACTCGTGATTTGATGACATCTTTAATTACAGAAGTTACTTTTTCTTTTGCATAAATGAAAGTAATTTATTTTACAATTAATTAAAATATATAATTTATACTATAGTATAATAATAATAAAAATAATGCCAATCTTTCCATTTTTCATTCCATTATTACAGTTAAAAAAGGGATTTTGTGTTAAGGAATAATACCCTTTAAAATCCAGTATGGGTTTATTTTTATTTTTATTTTTATTTATTTGTCTTTAATTTAATGAACTCTGAGTTGCAAGGTGTCAGGTAAAGTCCAAGCATGGGCGACTGGATTTTCAAGTGTTCTTATGGAAATGGCAGATAAGGGACGAAACAGGGATGTTCGCAAACTGGTTCGGGCGAATGTCCTCCGAATGTCCGCCAGCGAACGTCAAAAAGAGAACCAAATGCGGACGTAAGTGAACGTCCTCAGAACGTCCATCAGAACGTTTGACAGCGAACGTTATAAAGCGGACCAAATCCGGACGTCCTCAAACGTTCGACAGTGAACGTTACAAATCGGACCAAATACCGACGTTCCCCAGGTAGCCAAAATGATCTGGCCCAATAACGGCCCGAATCCGGCAAGCCGGAAGAAATGACTCGGGCCAGATGCGGTTGCCGGACTCATGTGAATTACGGGAGTGAATGACGCGCCAGAATCGGCCCGAGTACGCTGGCCCGAGTCCGGCTGCCGAAACTGAGCCGCCACTGCCGGCATCGGGCCACAATCACGCCAGCATAGATTATACAATTAGCCGGTACTGGCCCGAGTCTGGATTCCCAATGGAAATGTATATGAAATGCAGACCTAAATTTATTTAATTAATAAGAACAACAAAATTAACCAAAGCAATATTAGCTGGTTTGCTAAAGTAGCCTATATAGCCTAATTAATTGGCTCGCTAAAATCTACAAAAACGTATTATTAAAGACTTCCTCCAGTTTTTTTTAACAATGTTATTTCCACAAATATAACACACACATGTACCTCCCTCCTCCCCCCCATCCCAAGTAAGAATGACACCATATAAATACTGTATAAGAAAAATTTATTTTAATTTATTATTGAAAAAGTGACATCAACTAATGCACAAAAGCACAATAGAAACTCCCCTCAGGACCTCAAGTTTATCCTAAAAGAGGGACAGAATAAATGAAAGAGAGACATAAAGATGGGGACACATATTGACACATAGTTAGTCAGATCTCATGTGATCTCAATGGTAAATGTTAACAACATTTGTAGCATACCTCAGGAAGATTTGTTGTTGTTGTAAGGCCTGCTGACTTCTTCCACCATGCCATCTGTTTATAAACGTCTCTGGTTCTCCATCCAGCAAACTGCAGTATTTGCAGAAAATATATATATGTGACGGTGTAGGTGATGGTGGAATGATGGACACTGCAAATCAGGTTGGTGGTCACTCAAGGCTTCTTTTAATTTTCCTATCCAGACACTGAGACAAACTGAAACATACAGGACCAAAGGTTGGTTAATTGGCAGCTCAATGATGACGCATGTCAGTCAGCAGCGAAGCTTCGTGAAACTGCTGCTAATTACATTTTCTCTGAGCGAATGTGAACATACAGTGGACATAAATCTGAATAAAACATACATAAAAATAAAATACAAAACTGTACTCTTTTAGAATCACATCAATGCAGTGAAACCGTAAACTCAAGTGACCAATATTTTTGTATAACAAAAAGAAAGAACAGAAAACGCAACTCAAATGATGCAACAGTTCAGCACGTGCGAGTATGCAGCACGTGTGCTAATGCTAGCGGCTAACGATTTACAGACAGAACATGACAAAAACCGAATAAAACACATACCTGAAACATACAGGACCAAAGGTTGGTTAATTGGCAGCTCAATGATGACGCATGTCAGTCTTAAAATGAAATATACAGAGGTTCAGAGTTTACAAGAAAGCTGATACACACATACACTTTGTTTTATCATCACAAATAACAACTAGGAGCTGAATAATCTTTTCTGAAGTATTAAAGTTGAGCTTTGTGCTCGAAAACAATCAAAACTCTGTTAATAAGACGGAGCGATCATCAAAGCAGCGAAGCTTCGTGAAACTGCTGGCTAATACATAGCACCGCCCCCTGATATAACGAACGTGATTGAGCGCAGTACAACAACCAATGGCGTGTTTCCCAATTTATGCCTGAATTTAACTAGCATTATTTTAACTCCGTTACATATATATTAAAAAAAATCAGTCTTTTGTATGTGGCACAAGTTTGCCTGTTTAAACATGAAGCTTAGCATAAAGACCAGCTAGGAAGAAGATAGAGAGAAAAAAAAAAAACACTATATGTGGTTAGTCATTTTAAAAAGTATTTAGACCAATTTTTCACTTTTTGCAGACTTTAATATGTTGTAGATTTGATTTTAAACTTATACAATTTTACAGTTTAAAAATGACAAAAAAAGAGAAAAAGTCTTATAAAAGTTTGGGCACCCTGCACTACTTGGCAATGCTCTCTTTGGTGAATATCACAGCCTGTGAAATGGTGCAGTTTACAGCTATATGAGTAATAGAGTATTCAAAATGTTACATGTAAAATGTCAGTAAAATTAATAATATTAATTTTGGCCCTATACTTGACCATTCACAACATCCTGACTCAGTCAGAACAACAAAATTAATTTTCAGATATTATGGCCTATTTTAATTTCCTAAAAGAAAACATACATTTAATACATTTACACATGAAGAGTTCAGATGCAAAACCAGCTAAAAGCCATCTCGGTCAAAAATGAGATAATGATACTGAGTGAATGCTCTCGACACATATTATACGTCCATCAAATACTTTTTCTTCAAACTCGCTAAAATACCAGCCTCAGCCCAATCAGAAGTACCGGTACTTACATAGAAACCTATACATCTGAGCCTGATAAAAAAACATTTTTTAAAGAAAGACATCAGATGGATTTAGCTGGTTTTGCATCTGAACTCTTCACATCTGCTCTATAGCAAAATAACATTCAATTACTTACATGGCACAGATGCACTCTTTTCAGATGATCTTGACAAATCTGACAAAAAAATATAAAAAATAAATAAAAAAAGATTAAAAGTAGTATAGCAGGAAGGCACATTACACTATTCACATAGTATGTGAAATACATTAAAACTGCGGCATAAAAATATTGTGAATTTGTTTGACAGTCAGCTGAAAAAAATATACTTACAAAGCCAAAGACACTCAATGCTGTGGAGTATTTGGGGTGCAGCAGCTACTGACACAAAAACAAAGGGGAGAAAAAAAAAAAAAAGAATCACTCAGTACCAGTCAGATGCATATATCTGTACAACTTGAAATGTACTGATTTTTAGTAAATGATTATTGACTTACCAGTGTGTTGAATATGGCAAGTCCAAGATGCAGAATGGCTAGATTGATCACTTACAACAATCTAAAAAAAAAGAATGAATATTTTCATATTGAATATAATTATTTTACTTGAACATGACTTTTTTTTTTCCCTGCTGTATAGGCTAAATCTTGTAATTCTTTGTCATTAATAAAAACAAAACTTATTATTATTAGTAGTAGTATTATGATAAGGATAGGCTGCATTGGCTTGTGAGTCTTTCTGTCTCTCGCTCGCTCACACACGTAGAGAGAGCGCGCGCGCGCGTTCAGTGTGCGTCAGTGTCGCGCGCTCTCTCAAATCTGTGAGACAACACAATTTAAGCGTGAAAGTATTATTGTTGATAAGTGTAAAAAGAATATATTTTTTAACTAACGTTACCTTGACCGACATGAATGTGAGGTTTTCTCAATCCTAGCAGATCTGCGCAAATGACGTCACACAGATAACGGTATTAACGGTAACAGTCGGAGGTGCTGAAGAGCGGCCCATAGAAAATCATGACGAAAAGACTCATCTATGTGAACAGTAGGCTTAGATATGGTACATTTAAATGACAGTCCGTCAATTTTACGCTTACGTACACAAAAATACTTTACCTGAGGAAAGCTCTTCCGTCAAGCCATGTCCACTCAGTCAAAGGGAGTCCGGCTGTGCGCGTGATGTGAGCGGACCGCAGCTTATATAACCTCTGGTTCTTTCGCGGGCTTCGCACGTGAGGTGTAAAATAGCCAAAGTTATATTTATATCTATTTTGTTCATTTATTTTTTATCATCTGACATGTAAATTTAAGTCAGTATACCTTGAAATATATTTATTATTATTATTATTATTATTATTATTATTATTATTATTATTATTATAACTTAACACTTATTAATAATAATGTTGTTTTCACTCACGGATTTCATAACCTGAAGATGGCAGCAGAGGATCACTTATTGGCTCATCCTACTCACTACATTTTGTTTTGGGATTTTATTTGGAAATAAAATGACTATTATCAATATATGAAATCATATTTTGGCAAAAGTTGAGGTATCAGTTTTTAAATTATGCCACATTATGATTATAAAGCCTGAAAATAGTATTATAAAGGGTGAAAGCATTTTTTTTTTTAGATCTGTTACAGCCAGATTCTATTTTAGGAGTGAAGATCACACACAGTCAGAAAGTGTCATATAATTTAGATGAAGGGAACATTTTCAAATAATAAGCGAAGTCTATTTGAGGTCAGCCTAAAAATGAATAGAAATATAACTTAAAATAGTAATAAAAATTAAAAAAATAAATAAATAAATAAATAAAACAAATAAAATTTTGTAAAAGTTTGTAATTGAGTCTAATTAATTAATTGTGTTTGCCTGTACAGGTTTAATCTCCACTGTGGAGACCAAATATTAACACACGGAGTGAAAACTTAAATTCTGACATTTTTGGGATTAACACTTGTGGCCCACATTCGGGCTGAATGCGGCTAAATGTGCCGTTTCTTAACCAGAATCGGGCCAGATCCACTGATCCAAAGCCTAGCCAAATCTGGCAACCGTTACTGGGCCAGAGCTGGCTCACTTCTGGCGCTGCCAGCACATAGCCGAGTGAGCCGACACTCAGCCGCAACCGGCCCGATTCCGCTGGCTACCTGGGTCTCCAAACATCCGCCTGCGAACGTTACAAAGCGGACGTACTGCGGACCTAAACGGACGTTTGCAACGTCCGGGGGACATCCCCTGTTTGCTGGGCTCGACCCTCTGATTCATTAACATGGGCAGCGACAAAACCTGCTTCTCAGGCTCCACTGACACTCGCGATGTGAAACAGTCCTGATTAGGGATGTAACCATTACCGGTTTGACGATAAATCATGATAAAATTCCCCACGGTTAGTATTACCGTTTCATATTTTAATTATCATTAAAACCATATTCGATTACCACGATTTGAACAACTGATGAAAAATAAATACTGTCCAGTATAAAGCACAGTCTCATCTGCGCACGGCACACGGAGTAGTTTCGTTTTGTGTGAAAAGACGGCGGAAAAGCCGAGATGTTTAAAAAGGGTGCTAATGGCATAGACGCCGATTCCCACGGAAATGATCGAGCACGCACGGAAAAACACGAGATAGTCTCCGTTCATTTTAAGCAATAAGAAATGGATTGCAGCTTTTACGACTCAGTTCTCACTTTCATTCTTCATTTGAAGCAGTTTCGAAGTTATTTTATTAGCAAATGCAAAGAATGCATTATTGAAATACCAGAGGGTGCCAGCACGAATCTCTCATATTGCAGCGGGCTTACTCTCCCAAATATATAGTGATCATGGCTCTTCGCTTCCTCAGATATTACATATGCGCCCTCAAACTTTGTTCTGTGTACGCGCGAATAAGTGCTTATTGTAAACATGTATTTATTAAATCATTTTATTTAGTGAAGCGCAACCCTCATAGACAGAATGTTTGTATTTGGTAACTAGTGTATTTGCAGTCCGTGCGTCTCACTTCGCAATTGGGGGTTTGCCCACCGGCAGAAACATAAATCGGCAATTATATAAATATAATGAATATATGAATTAATTAATTATACGAATGTATCTTTGAAGGTTCTGATTGTCTTCAGAAAAGATTCGATGTCATTTAGTTTTCATCTTCACTCCATGTAACATCTAAAGTAGTGTTCTTGATCACAATACTGCTTTATCCACAAAGTTCACAGAAACAGCTGTAATTCAGCTTTTCCATAAGCGCCATCTAGTGACATTCAGTGGATTTACAGAGACTTACATTTACATTCAGCTTGTGTGCAGTTTTTGTCTGGCCAAAAAACAGACTGAATTGTTATGCCCTTGCTGTATCCTATATTATACGTATATTATATATTATATATTATATATATACCCTATAACAGTTGATGAAAAACAAACTTATGTGGATTCTACACATTTAAACAATTCAGATAAGTTATCTAGATTTATGGAGCAGATAAAAAACATAATCATTTATTAATCAGTTATTATTCTGACTTAACTCCTTTCTTTATTTAAAGGCTGAAATGTGAGGTTTGCCTTTTATGAAACGTTTTTTCAAAGCTTTATTTGATCATTTACTTTAGATATTTGAACATGCCATATAGGTTGTCAGTCATGTTGTCATGTAAAATCCTGACATCATTGGTACTGTTATTGTTTTACTGATTAGGTAAACAAAAAGTCATTTTATTTGTTGTTTGTTGATTTTTAAATGTAAAACTAAAGTAATTGAAGTAATTTATGTGTCAGTACTTTTCAAACACTTCCAGCACATTTTAACAATACCGTGATAATACTGATAACCATGATAATTTTGGTCACTGTAATCGTGATAGGAAATTTTCATACCGTTACATCCCTAGTCCTGATAGACATAGCTAAATTGTTGTCATTCAGGAATAAGATCATGTAGGTGTTTAAATCCAGATCTATACAATATATATCCATATTTTAAGGATTAATCGTGCAGCTCTAATGTAAACACACTAATATCCTCATGAGATCTCGCGAGATCCGACTAGTCTCGCGAGACACATCAGATCTCGCGAGACCTCGTGCCACAAGATCTGGTCACATCCCTAATAAGTAACCTATATAAGTAAAATATAAAATTAAACACTTAAATAAATAAAATACTAATTTAAATGGAACCTATTATGCCCCTTTTTACGAGATGTAATATTGGTCTTGGAATGTGTCTGTGAAGTTTCAGTTCAAAATACCCCACAGGTCATTTATTTTAAAATTTGGAAAATGTTATTTCTCGGGTGTGTTTCACTTTAAATGTAAACAACTCGATGTTTTGTCCCACTTTTGGTGTGAACTAATCTCACCAGCATGGCACTGATAAATTAAAATACTTTGATAAGGTAGGCACACCAATAAGGTTAAAACTTTAGCTAAGCACTACAACGACATGACATTCACAAAGCAGTCTGGAGTGAAATGATTTGCACATATATAAATGTATTTAGGTAGATTTTAGGGAAAAAAAAAAAAAAAAAAAAAAAACAAACAAAAGAAAAAATCTTTTTCGGATAAGCATTAAAACAATGCCCTACCGTACTGCAACGCACCAGAGCAGTCAATACAATACAAGAATAACTTAAAGAGGTTACCAACGTTTACTAAACTGTGGATGAGATTTTTACTCTAGTATCTGGCGATGCTTCTCGTTTTAAGTGTCAGTTGACAGCCTTTCATTTTTAACCAAATGTGCACACTGCTTTTCTGATTTCCCCGTCTTTTTCCATGTCACTTAAAATGTATCCGTTTTGATTCGTTGTTACTAAAGGTGAAACACGTTAAGAACAAATGAACCATCAGTTGTGGGACTATTTTGTCATAAATCGCATACTATTCATTCCTAAACTTTACCGTCCGTTACTTCACTTTTGCTTTCACTTTCGAGACCAGCTCGGAAGGAGTTTAGTGTCTCTGTCAGCGGCAGCAGCTGGAACAGTTCCGCGTTCAAGCACACGCAATATGATAAAGCTTGCCGCAAAGCACCGGCAAAAATTATTACCATACATATGTCAAATAAGTTTTTTTGTGCATTTTCCACTACTAACTAAGTTAGTACTTATGTGCAGGAGCTGGAGGATTTTTCTGAAGAACAGCAGGCAGATGAACTGCTCAGGACAAACAGGGGACTCATGAACAACTATCACAAAACATAAAAACAGTCGTGGATCATCCAGGAAACGAAACACAGTATTAAGACTGAAGGGTATGTAAACTTTTGAACGGGGTCATTTATATAATTTCAGTTATTATTTTGTCTTGTGGAGTATATATAAACATCTGTCATGTTAAATAGTTTATTCAGGACAGTACTAAATAAAAAATAACATACAGTTTTCATAATCCCTCTTATTTTGTTAAAATTATTAACATTTAGTATGTTCTGCAAGGGGTATGTAAATTCATGAGTACAACTGTATTCAATTTTTGTTATAGACAACTTATTGTTTACATTTTACTGCCATTGTCACAGAAATACAATTTAAATTTAACATTTGCATGTAGATATAAAAATAATTTAAAAAACAAAAATTTTGATTAGAATCCAATCATAAAACATTTTTAAAAAGTTTAGATAGACTGCCCACAGAAAATCCCCACTGGGCCCCAATTGAGCAAACTTAAAGTTACTTAAAGGGTTTATACCCACACACACACACACACACACACATATATTTTCTATTATTTGAATGTTTTATATAACATAACACTAAAACAAAAACAAAAAACTTTTGGCCTAACGTACGCTCATTATCTGCTATGGTTTCACCCTCACTTCCTCCCGTTCTCATCACGTCATGTTAACAGTGTTACTGAAACTCTCTGCTCCACTTTGTCTCCATCATCTTGTTTAGACACAGTCTGCCCCCTTCTCTTCCAGGCCAGCCCATACAAAAGGTGCTGTGACATGGTAATTAATAATAATAATAATAATAATACATTTAGTTTGTAATGTGCATTTTATACAAATCATTCTTACTGTTCATCATGTTTGATATGATAATGATGAAATCATAATAAAATAAATTAACACAATTAAAGTAAAATTTAGTAACAATACAGAAAAAAAATATTTATAAGGTGAAAGTTCACATACACTTAAACCCTAAAACTGAGAAGCATATTTAAGAAAAGTTTACTTGAAGTCAGGTATAATACAGTATGTGTCCTGATGCCAGTGGAAAGGACACAGACCAGACTTCACGCTGTTTGGCGGCACATATAAATATTATGTGGCAGAGGGACACTATACAGTACACGGCCCGATTCTGTGGAGCGACAATCAGCCACATGCTGTGAAACTACAACAGTACGACTGTCATCATCATCTGAATCCTGCAGAACATGAAACTGAGCTCACTGTCTCTTCTGAATCTCTTTTGAAAGGACGCCTGGTGATGAAGACCAATGTAGATATTGTCATGGTGTGATGCTTTCCTCATGATTACATGCATCTTGTTCATCTTGGACATAATATCTGGATTTTCACTTGAGGATTATTTGGGTAAGATGAAACGGATGATAAGAACCCTTCATCATCCACCAGCCAATGTTATTTAGCGAATCTCAGAAATGGATCCTTTGACATGGAGTAGGGTTGGGTACCGAAACCCGGTACCCATGTGACCGGTATGTACCGGACCGAATCAGAACGCGAATTTCGGTGCCTCATTTCGGTGCCACTTAAATGCTTGAACTGTCGATTGAAATATTTGTCTTCTGGTGCTATGACACGGATGTAGAAGCATTGATTCATCAACATGCATGATCGCTAGTTAAATTTAAATACTGCATTCATGGGGTGTCAGAATGATCAGAAAATTTATTTACTGAATGAGAAAACTCACGTGAACATCGGAAAACTTTGATGATAGAAATCCAAGACATCTTTGTAGTTACTATCCATTTTCACATTTCGAATTAAAAGCACAAATCGTCTGGAAATGAGACCATCCGAGAAGCGCGTGAATGCTGCAACTATCGTTACACTTGCTCTGACTGCAGCAGGTGGTTTGCCGTTAGCTTAGCAAGCTACGTTAAACGCGTCTAACTTAAAATGCCAAAAACTAAACATTCTGAAGTGTGGCTATATTTCACGAGAAATGATTCAGACACTGCGACGTGCAGCAAATGTTTTACAGCAGTTGCGTGTGAAGGGGAAAACGCGTCAAACCTAATGAAACATTTGATGGTATGTGGAATAAACTTGAAAGCAGAGGGATGCACCGTGTTTGACAGTTTGCAGACATCAGCTGGAGAGGTGTCGTATTTTGCCAGAGACGGCAAATATGTGATGCGATCTAGGAAAACCCAACACATGGTGAAATTTTACCTTTTTTAGGTTTTGACACCATATGAAAGCTGAGTACAGGTCCCTTTCCAAAACTTTTATTTTTTACATAACCTGCGTTATGGCTATCTTAGGTTGGCCGATAGCGATGATTTTCAGAAATGGGATTTTGAGAAAAACGGCTTTAAAGTGAGACGGCTTTCACTTTCACTTTACGGGTTTAACGAGAGCTGTCTGTCAAGTTAGGAGCGCTACTGCATCATTAGACAAACAGACAACGTTTGTTTTCCGTTGATCACCCATTTTATGTTTAGTAAATAATGCAGCCTACCTTGTAGTAAAAGCGAGCGCAGCGCAACTGTTCGCGCACTGTGATAAAACAGACTGTCATCGGACGACGACTCTTTAGTAACTTCATCATCCGATCCTTCATCTCTGGATGTGAAATAGCCCGTAACATCATTTAGGGCACTGACATCACCAAAACTGAGCAGATTGAGACGAGTAAGATCGGTTAAGTGAGCAGCTGCAGTACTTTAGACGGCGTTGTTGTGCTCCGCCATCTCACGATGTTAAAATAAATAAAGAAGAAAAGAGAAAGACAGTCATTTCTGCTTGCTGCAATAAATGTCTATTTTTCTGCACTAAACAAGTGAATTTCGAAGAGATATTTTCAGAGATGATAGACAAGATGTTATAGAATAATAATTTAATGAAAAACGAATTTCCTGAAAACGTCCCACCGCTACATCCGACGGGTTTTCCCAGATCTCATCACATATAGTCATATTTCTGCAAAAGAATTTCTGAAATTTTAAGCTGTTAAATTATTGTAGTTGGGATAGGTGGCTTAGGTTTTAGTGTTGTTGCGTTTTGCATTGACTTAATAATGTATAGTACTACTTCTTCTTTTTTTTTTTTTTTTTTTTTTTTTTTTTTTTTTTACTTTTAATACATTGTTCAATTTAAAGAACTTTTTTGTCCAATAAAAATATATTCTTGTGTCATCCACCACTTTGTGGCTTTTTAAAAGTATCGGTTCAGGCACCGTTTTGGCA
>NW_026129906.1:0-31365 GCF_022985175.1 Labeo rohita | reverse complement strand
GCCCAGAAGACAGCATAAGTTAAATTTCCCCTGATCTTCAAATTCCAAAAGTTTTCACCCTCTTAAAGCATAGTTTATCCATCTGTTGCATCAGTGAGTGTTTGAACCTTCTGTAATAGTTGCATATGAGTCCTTCAGTTGTCCTCAGTGTGAAAAGATGGATCTCCAAATCATACAGTCATTGTTGGAAAGGGTTCAAATACACAAAAATGTTGAAAAAACACAGAATCTGTGGGAGCTGTGGATCATTCAGGTAGCAACACTGTGTTAAGAATCAAGTGTATGTAAACTTCTGAACTATTATTTTCTCTTGTGGACTATATGTAAACATTCTCTATATGAAATATCTTATTCAGGTCAGTACTAAATAAAAAATAACATGCATTTTGTATGATCCCTGTTATCTCCTGAACAACTATCAGTAAACAAAAAACACAGCTGTAGATCATTCAGGTAACAACGCAGTATTAAGAATCAAGCATATGTAAACTTGAACAGAGTCATTTTTATAAATTCAACTATTATTTTCTCTTGTGAACTACACTGTGTGCAGAATTATTAGGCATGTTGATATTCTGGTCATATTTTTTTTCCAAACACATTTTACCAATTCCAAACCACATCAGTCTTAATAACTACTATTAATTTTGTATTTAATCATTTGTAAGTGATATATAATTGTCCGTGAAGGCTGGAAGTGAAAAACTCTTTATATTCAGGTGTGCAGAATTATTAGGCATGTTTTCGTTTACAGCTAAAATGAGCCAAAAAAGAGATTTAACCCAGACTGAAAAGTCCAAATTATTAAATGCCCATGAGAAGAATGCAATACTAATGCATTACAAGAATTTGCAACGTTAAGGCTTGACCATTGGACAGAGAAATGCTTGTTGAGTCTGCATGGTCAGAAAAAACAGGTGGAGAAGAAAAGATGCATGTTAACTGCAAAAGAATTAGGAATTAAGGTGAAGAATTAGGTGTGACACCATCAGGAACCGTTTCCAGTTCTCCAGCGCCACCATTTTCCAGAACTGCAACCGACCTGGAGTCTTCAGAAGTGCAATGTGTCAGGTTCTCAGAGACTTTGCTTGGGAAAAAATCCTAAAAAAATGCCCCTGACTTAATAAGAATAACAAGCTGACGTCTTGTGAAATACATGAAGACAGTTTTTTTATATGCTTTAGAGACAGATAAGTTGAGAGTGACTCTTGAAGGACAAGCATCACATCCTCTTGTACCTCTGATTCAAGAATTTATCTTCTAAAATCTGGCAGTAAGTTTTGGGAGTTCATTTTAGTCCATCTCTGCAAGTCAGACTTTTCAGGATAAGAGACTAAACATGAACTCCCAAAACTTACTGCCAGATTTTAGAAGATAAATTCTTAATTCAGAGGTACAAGAGAATGTGATGCTTGTCCTTCAAGAGTCACTCTCAACTTATCTGTCTCTAAAGCATATAAAAAAAACTGTCTTCATGTATTTCACAAGACGTCAGCTTGTTATTCTTATTAAGTCAGGGGCATTTTTTAGGATTTTTTCCCAAGCAAAGTCTCTGAGAACCTGACACATTGCACTTCTGAAGACTCCAGGTCGGTTGCAGTTCTGGAAAATGGTGGCGCTGGAGAACTGGAAACGGTTCCTGATGGTGTCACACCTAATTCTTCACCTTAATTCCTTATTCTTTTGCAGTTAACATGCATCTTTTCTTCTCCACCTGTTTTTTCTTACCATGCAGACTCAACAAGCATTTCTCTGTCCAATGGTCAAGCCTTAACTTTGCAAATTCTTGTAATGCATTAGTATTGCATTCTTCTCATGGGCATTTAATAATTTGGACTTTTCAGTCTGGGTTAAATCTCTTTTTTGGCTCATTTTAGCTGTAAACGAAAACATGCCTAATAATTCTGCACACCTGAATATAAGGAGCTTTTCACTTCCAGCCTTCACGGACAATTATATATCACTTACAAATGATTAAATACAAAATTAATAGTAGTTATTAAGACTGATGTGGTTTGGAATTGGTAAAATGTGTTTGGAAAAAAAATATGACCAGAATATCAACATGCCTAATAATTCTGCACACAGTGTATATGTAAACATCTTTTATGTGAAATATCTTATTCAGGTCAGTACTAAATAAAAAAATTACATGCATTTTGTATTATCCAAGGACTCTTGGGAGAAAAATGATATTAACATTTTATTATAATTTTATACATTTATTATTTTACTAATGTATGTAATATAATGTATAAAGAAAAAGCTTGGGTAGTTGATTTCAACCATAAAAGGTTGTGTGTGACTGACATGATCCACAGACGGAGGAGCTGGTGAAAGCGCTGCAGGATCTTGAAAACGCTGCGTCCGGTGATGCTGCCGTGAGACAGAAGATCGCATCACTGCCACAGGAAGTGCAGGATGTTTCTCTTCTTGAAAAGATCACAGGTGTGTCTCGCAGGAGAAACATAGTTCCATCTAACAGGAAGTAGTTTTCTGATGAAACTCTCCATATTCTCTGCAGATAAACAGGCGGCAGATAAGTTGTCAAAGACAGTGGACGAGGCCTGTCTGCTGCTGGCCGAGTATAACGGACGTCTGGCAGCTGAGTTAGAGGACAGGAGACAACTGGCCCGAATGCTGACAGAATACATACAGAGCCAGAGAGAAGCGCTCAACGAGAGGGAGAAGAAACTGGAGGTACGAGGAATAGTTCATCATCCTGTCATCATCATCTACTTCTCATGTTTTTCCAAACCTGTTTGATTGTCTTTCTTCCATTGGAGAATTTCTGCAAAGTGCCAGATCTGGTGTTTTCAGTATAATGAAAGTGGATGTGATTTTATTTATTTATTTTTTTACCTTCAAGCAACAAAGTAGTATTATAAAAGTAGTGTACTTAAGCACTGTATTCAAAGTTTTTAGAAGTCATCCTATAGCATTGTGTAACAGAAAAGACCCAGTTCACCCAAAAATGAAAATTCTCTCATTAATTACCCTCATATCGTTCCGAACCCATAAGACCATTGTTCATCTTCAGAACACAAATTAAGATATTTTTGATAAAATCCAAAAGCTTTCTGATCCTCCATAGACAGAATGGGTCCTACCATGGACAAGGCACAAAAATGTACTAAGGATGTTGTTAAAATAGTTAATGTGACATCAGTGGTTCAGTTAATATTGATGTGTCGTTGTACTCGCAATAGCCAGGTTTCCGTCCAAAGATGCAAAAATTGGAAAATCGCATAAAAAATTTGGGAGTAAGCACCGTTTCCATCCAACAAGTCAAAGAGAACAAAATCTTCACTTCCTGATAATCTCACACTGTGTATTACTAAGAAAAGTAGGAGAAGCCACTGAATATAGTCATTTTCATATATGTGACCCTGGACCACAAAACCAGTCTTAAGTAGCATGGGTATATTTGTAGCAGTAGCCAAAAATACATTGTATAGGTCAAAATTTATTTTTCTTTTATGCCAAAAATCATTACAATATTACTTATAGATCATGTTTCATGAAGATATTTTGTGAATTTCCTACTGTAAATATATCAAAACTTAATTTTTGATTATTAATATGCATTGCTAACAGTTTCATTCGTACGACTTTAATGGTGATTTTCTCAATATTTAGATTTTTTTGCATCCTCAGATTCCAGATTTTTCAAGTAGTTGTATCTCGCAAATATTGTCCTATACAACCATACATCAATGGAAAGCTTATTTAGCTTTCAGATGGTGTATAAATTTTGAAAAATTGACACGTATAATTTATTACTTGTGCTTCATAGCGATGCATACTGTTTGGGAACGTAGTTGTGTAAGACAGTTCTGGGAGACAAAAAAACAGACTTTGCTCAGAAATTATGGAATGACCATAACAACATTTCAGAACATTTCGATTTTTTTCTTTTATGCCTAAAATCATTAGGATATTAAGTGAAGATCATGTTCCGTGAAGATATTTTGTACATTTACTACCGTAAATATATCGAAACTTAATTTATGATTAGCAAAATGCATTGCTAAGAACTTAATTTGGACAACTTTAAAGGCAATTTTCTCAATAGTTCAGAAAGTTCAGAAGAACAGCATTTATTTGGAATGGAAATCTTTGTAATGCTATAAATGTCTTTAATGTCACTTCTGATCAATTTAATGCATCTTTACTGAACAAAATTAATAAGTAAAAAAAAAATGAACAATTGCCTGATCCATACATACATTCATTCATTCATGATCTGTCGTTCTTGCAGGAATACAAGCAGAAACTGGCCCGCGTCACACAAGTGAGGAAAGAGCTCAAGTCTCACATCCAGAGTCTTCCAGACCTTTCTCTCCTACCGAACGTCACCGGCGGTCTCGCTCCTCTCCCGTCCGCTGGAGATCTGTTTTCCACTGACTGAACATCTCTATGAGACTCACAGTCCTGTACGATCAGACACTGGGTTCCTCCTCACTGACAGAAACATCAGTAATGGAGCGAGTGATGAAGATCTGCTGTCACCAGCTCAGCTTTTCACACACGTTTGTTTTTCATTAGTTCTCATGTCAGCTAAATCTCACCGAGATCAAACCCGCCAGTCGATCCGTCATTAAACCAGACTCAAGCGTGGAGATTTTATTTTGATGTGACTTTGCTGTGGAAAGCAACTCCCTTTGCTTTGTCTTATGTTTGTAGGTTTATAGTTTTACTGCTCCGAGTTTAATTTAGCTTCATTTTGGTTTTGGAAGAAACTAAACATGAGGATTCAGTTTTAAACACCTCACTGCTGAGTTTGTTATAACAAGAGAAATTAATTAGAAACTTATGCCCATCATTAAACTGTGATATATTTTGGTTACAGACCTGACCTGCTTTTCTTTAAATGATTTTGCTGATAAATACAACAGATTTCCTGATATTTGTGAGAAGAATACAGTGTGATTGCATTCTCTTCTATGGTCACTGTATGTTTACAGTGTCTCTCATTAAATACGACACATTTAACAACAATTTTTTTTATACAAGTGAATCTTTTGGATTTCATTGAATGGATTGCTGTATTATCAGAGGAACATGTAAATGAGATTGTATGAAGCATCTGTGAAACATAAGTGGCCAAACTGTTCAAAACATTTGTTTAATTCACAGATTAGTGGAACCTATTTATGTTTATGCTGTTGATCACCACCAAAACAAACCATCAAACACAAAGAATACAAAAGTGAAGCTTTTTCTAGGTTTCTTGTAATTCATCATTCAAATCAGCGACATTGTTTAGCTAAAAAAAAAGCCATTTTGTCTACATTAATGGCTCATATCTATATCAAATTTTAAAGACTTCCTGCCATTTACTTTACTTTCTGGACCCCATTTAGTTTAATGGCTCAGGTACCAGTGAGTTGTTTGTGACAACATGGATTGCTATTCATCTTTTGAAGCATAAAGAATAAACTCATTCTCTTGGTAGTATTTGCAGATTCTTTATTAAAATTCACCAGTCAATAGGCAAGTGGGAGAAAAAAAGCAGTGTACTGTCGACTGACACACAAGACAGTCAAACAGGTGTCACGTCTGTTTGACAGAAAGGAATGTGTTTGGTAAGGTACAGCAGAACTAAAGAAATCCCTGGGTGAACATGTTTACTTGTGTGTGTTGAGATATGTACATTTAGTGCAGTTGCTAGCCATTTTGTTTCGATATGGTGTGAAAAAGTATCTGTATTCTTTAACACATCAACAGACAAAATGACATCCACCACCACATTAAAGCATTTACTGAATACAGAATATTCATTAAAAAAGCTTAAACTGCTTACAGTACACGATAAACACAATAAAAACAACAACAGAAAGTTGAGTTCGATAGACGCAGACATACAAAAACAGACAGTTCCTGGAGTTTTGTCGGTGTCCACTGGCGTTCATCGGCTCTTCTTATTGTCATTTATGAAACAGGCTGTTTCGGCGTTTGTCGCATCGTGTAATGTCTGAAAAGTGACATTCTGTCATCTGCTGATTGTGTGCGTCTGTCGGTGACGTGTAGTGTCAACTGTTCTTAAAAACACTGCCCGTTTTTAGTAAGCGGTCAATAAAAAAAATCGGCCACAAAACACATAAGACGTCGCGATGGTAGGCGTAAATACGACAGAACGGATATATAACAGCACAATTTCGATCCAAACCCGTAATTTTACGAAGAGAGAAAAAATATAGGCCTGTATGCTACTTGAGACCTGCCTTAACTTCCTCTTTTGTCCGTCGTGGCAGGGACCACATCACAGCCGTGATAAAACATTTCTTATTTTAGAAATTCATTTAAAAAAATAAATAAATAGTTTTTTCTATAAAAAAAGTAATGTTTACCAAATAATTTACAACACAAAAGGTGTAGTCGAATTTGAAGCCTTCCAGTACTGGAGCAGTGTTGCCAGATCAGGTTGACGATTTCCAGACCAAAAGCTCACCAAAACCCACCCACTTCAACAAAAACCAGCCCAAAATTTTTACTGCCAAAATAATGTGATGGAATTTTATTGCCATGTCAATCAAGGTTGATAAGGACCATTTTTATCTCCTTAAAAAAAATAAAGATGACAAAATAAAATATAAAAAGATAAATCAGTTTCACAGGAATATGGATCAAAACAGGGCAAATGCATTAAAGGGAGTCAGAAAATATGCTTAAAAGGCCCAGAAATATTTTAATAATAATAATAACAATTAACAACAATAATGTGCTTGTGCTTTATCTTCAGACAGAACTACAGCATGTATTTCATAAAGTACACATTTTAGAACATCATGCAGAACTTTGCACAGTTAAAACTGTTCAAGTCCAGCAGCTGTCAATGCCAAGTATATACCAGAGTAGTCTGGACTGTTTAAAAGATGTTCTGATGCAGGACAGCATCGTATAATCGCCATATTCAGTTTTGATTTTTATTAAATCATTAAACTGTTCTCTTATTTCAGTTACAATTATACTTAGAAATCTTCTATTCATCTCTCACTACGTGTAATGCAAAATTGTGAAATTTAAGTCACTCTAAAACTTTTATCGTGTAACTTATATTTAGGCCACTTTGCCATCGCAGTCACTCAAATAAAATGAATGAATGAATATATAGCTGGACATTCAAAATCTTGCCCTTTATAGCGCCAAAAGCCCATCACTCACGAGTCATCACATCTCACCAACATAAAATATGGTAAATTGATTGACAGGTCATATGTTGATGACTGCACTACACATTTTTTACTGTGATACTTTGAGTTTGAATATATTAAAATAACATGACTAAAGATAAAAGCGAATACAAAAAAGCAGCTGATTGGGCGGCTTTCAATTGTATCCCGCCAAATCTGGCAACACTTGTGGAGTCGTACGTCAAAGACTCCGCCCAACAAAGCGTCAACATAGCGGTTCCAACCATTAAAATGCGTGTAGTGTATTTTAACACACGCCTTCAGTACTTCAGTGCCGAGTGGACCACGTACAGCCGTTAATAAAGATTTTTTTATTAATAAATCAAAGGACAAACCGAAAAGAACTCATTAAAATGCGTTGCATCCTGCTTATCATTACCTGTCTTGTCATCGCCGGTAAGTAAGTTATCTGTGATCTCTGTTGGTTGTTCCTAAATAAAGTGTGAATATGTGTCAGTTGAAGTCAGTTTCTTAAAGTACAAATATATATGTTTTTTTTTTTTTTGTTTTGTTTGTTTTTTGTTATCAGGCTCTGTGAGTGACAGTGTAAAGAGTGGAGAAAGTGTCACCCTACGCGTCAAAACACCTGGGCTTGGGAACATGACGAAAGTGACATTACAAAAGAACTGCCAAAATAGGACAGGAGATCCCATTATTCTCTACTGTTCTCCTGACGAGAAGAAAAGAGGCTGCTCCGTCAATGAATCAAAAAGATTCTCAATCAAATTCGACAGAGGGAGTTTCTCCGTAACCTTCGCTGATGCCAGAGTCAGTGATGAGGGATGTTACGTTGTCTCATATATCGACGTCGCTAACAATATTAAGAATAAATTGTTCAACGTCACGGTCCACGGTTAGTATGTTTCTTATGGCGTTATTTTAATGACAAATGTCGTGAGTGCATTATTGTAGCGCGAAGCACATTAATAGAATGCGCGAACGCAAATCTCTCCGCTCGCACAGGAATTTCCTTTGCTCTCTCACAAAACTGGACCAACCGGTTTTGTGGGAGAGCAATATATTATATATAAATTTAATGTTGTTTAATCTTTGAACTGTGTCAGAGTTCACCAAACTTCTAAATATAAATATAAGCAAACTTGGTTATAACTTTAAGACAGCATTATAACAGAATAGAAATGTAATAATATATAAATGAATAAGTGATAAAACGCATTAAACCCTCTAGTCACGTCCTATTCAAGATCCTATTCCTAATACATTATGAGTTTTAAAGTTTGTATTGAAGAACTTTGCATCTCTAGTTGTTGTTTTTTTTTTTTTGTTTGTTTGTTTGTTTGTTTTTTTGCTCTATTAGCCCAGAATTTCCATATCCAACTCTATTCATTTGTCATATCTTCTTTATTAGCTGTGGAATCACTGGAAACTCCTGAAGACTTTCCTATCAAAGGCAAAGACACTCTCTGGAAAATCAGCGATGTGATATTGCTTGCAGTGGGCATCGCATTGTTGACTGCAGTTGTGATTTTGGCCTTCATTTTTGTCATCAACTACATCATCAACTGCCAAAAGCAAAAGGCAAGTAATATTACAGGAAAATTAGGTAACGCTTCTGTTTTTGTATTAATATTGTAACACTTATTAACAGCAGTATTAAAGCTATGCATTTTAGGATGCAGTTTAGTTTTTGGGGAACTTGTATTGGGTTTTATAAGTTTCCTTGAGATAATTTGCTCAGAAAGGATTTCATATATATATATATATATATATATATATATATATATATTTTTTTTTTTGGTTTTTATGATATTTTGGTATTAAAATCTTTTATGCGCAGTGGATGTTGATTGTGATTTTAAATCTCAACATTCTTTTCTCCCTACAGAAGAAGCAATGTAAAACTGCTGATGATGATGAAGACAGTTCGAGCGAAGACACTTCTCTCAACTCAAACACCAATGGAGGTCAGTCCAGTAGATGACTCTGTGTTAGAGATGCGCGGATGAGGTCAAACATCACCCGAATCCGCAGCTTCAAATGAATTATCTGCTCACCACCCACCTGCACCTGTATTTTTCTCTGATTTAGCTAACCGCACCCGACCCGCATCCGATTGTCATTTACAATTATTCTAATTCTTAGTTTTGCTTGATGATATGATGAATGGATGGTTCATTTTTAACAGCAGATTGATTCAGCTGATGTGCACATTGCTGCACACTTATATAAGCTTAATCATGCATGCTTTTAAGCCAAATCCACGCTAAAAAGAATAACGTTAACTGACATCTGGACATGACTCTCCGCAATCTCTGATGAATCGTTTGGGTGTTTGAACGCCTACTGGATCCTTGGACAAAAGTTTACAGGGGTTCACCCAGTTTAAGAAATTTTTGATCGTAAAAATCTAATTCTTTTCAGTTTTAATGTATTGTTTTCATTATACTGTACTGATTCAAATTAGTAATCAATAATTATTATTTGATAAAGAAATGGGTATACGCAGGTACTGTACACCACTGCATATTACCCTACTCAACAGCAATAACACAGGCGTAACTCCCTTCAAACTTTATCTGGAATGTCACCTTTTCTGTCACAACTTTTTTCGAACAGGCGAACAGACACACACACACACACACACACACACACACAAACACAAACACAAAGTATTTAAAACAGGTTCATATTTTAGAAAATGTAGTTAATATTTGTGTCATTACTGGTTTATCTCATCCACCCGTGACCCATCGGCAAATAATCAGAATGCATTTTTTTATTACCCAACGCACCCGACCCGCGGATTATCCGCAGCGCTCGTGGATATAACCGCCATCCGCGCATCACTACTCTGGGTTTTGTATCATGACAAATATTGTGTTTTTTAGGGTTTTGACATTTTATAGCCTTCACTAATCTCAAATATATTATAGAAATAATATTACAAAGTTTGGCATAATATAATGGCAAAACAATTTTCTTTTTTACTGCTTTTCAATCTCAGGATGGTTACACCAATCTGACATGTTTTCATTTTAAATTACAAATCATTTTGATCATTTTTGCAGGTGCTTCAAGCCATTGTCTGTATGCATTGCATTTGAATGTATTCAAATCAAATCAATGTATTCATAATCATTTAAAAATTTAAATTATTTTAATAACAAAATATACTGATTATTATTCAAATAAGTTAAACAACATCAGTATTTGCTGATAAATACTTTACATAAATACTATTGTCATGGATGACTGAATTAAATATATTACAAAAAGTGGCTATAGAAGTAAGTATATTGTTTTATATCCATATCTTGAACTTAATAGCCCTGAAAAAACCTTTTTTCCCCCCTACAATCAGCAAGTAAACCAGTCACAGATGAATCCTTAGAGATGGTGGATGAGACAAAGCGATCAGTGGCCAATAACAACCAGCGCTCAAAGAAGGACCTGAACCATGGAGCCTAAAAAAGCATGATGACGAAAATGTCCCCAATCGGACGAGACCCTCCCGAATAAAAGAGCACGCCAGACCACCTGCAAGCCCCCATGTTGTTGCTGTTTTGTGCTTTGTTTTTTCTTGCCATCACGTGTTATTGTTGTATCCCCTTTTATGTTGCTTGGTTTTCGTGTACGTTTTTGCCCCGTTATATATTTTTGTTTCCTCTCCCCCTCACTGTAACATACTTGAGTATGTGTTATATGTTACAAGGCCGGGAAGAAGCGGACAGGTAAGAACGTCATGTGACATACACTGCAACACGTAGGAATATGATCCTGTATAGCACACTAGGTTAGGGGCGAGTGTCACCCCTTGTACTTTTGTTTATTGGCTAGAAAGTGAAGTTTAGTTAGGTTGTCTCGGATGCTGAAGACTTTTTCTTTCTATATTTTCTTTTCATAGTCAGGGTATTAAGAAGGTAGAGGGTTTTGATTTTGTTATTTTCTTTGATTTAGCACCGCCCGCGTCGCTTCTTCCTGTTCCCTTTGTCTTGTGTTTTTCTGTTCATGTAAATACTGTAAATATTGTACATACATATCACTCTCTTTGATTCCACCAAACCTTTGTAGCAATTTAATTTCTACCCTTAATAAATCACGTTTGTTGCACTATATCTTTGTCCTGCACATTGTTTTTACGTATGTGTTTTTTAATGTCTATATTTTAATTGTTCGACCCCAGAACCCCTAGATCACTTTGGGGTCGTAACACATTATTGAATATCACAGCACAGAGGTTATTATGGCAGGAAGAGTGTTTTGTTTTAAATGTGATTTGATTGACACCCCTTTATACCATGAGATGAGCACGCCTTTTACAGAGCGAACGAGTCATAAAGCAGGAAGATCCAAATGCAAGCTTTTGTTGTACTGAGACAGAGACATGATCACACACAGGCAGCTTCGACACCAGCAAACAGATATAAACAGGGAAAGACACAAGAGTAATTCAGGGACAGGTGAGGGTCGATCGACAGTGAACGTAATCCAAGGGGAAAGGCAAACAGGTATTCCAAACAAACAGTCAATAGTCCAAACGAGGAGCAAACAGAGTCTGAAACGACAAGACAAAGGGTTAAATCCATGACAGGCAAAAAGTCCAGGGCAGACTGCAGACAGACAAGATGAGATAACCAGGCTAGGAACAAGACTTAACTCGACTATGAAACTAAAAATGGTTCCATAATGTTAAGCGATAAACGCAAGACAATACTGGGCCCAGAATGGTGGTGACCACCTCGTATTTATACAGTGTGTGATTGGCTGCAGCTGTGTGTGTAATGAGAGAGGTGGAGCATGGGACATACAGTTCAGGGTGTAGTGCAACAGTGTGTAGTGTGAGAGCTAATATGAAGCACAGGCGACCTCTGGTAGGGGGCAGACCGGACAGGACTCGTGACAGGTGCTGATGTTTCAGATGGTCAGTGCTCCCTTTGTGCCGTTTTTACTCTACTAGTTAGTTTCTCCTCATAAAAGGGGTTAAAACCCTGATACATCTGTGTGATGTAGTTTGATCACCATTTTTCAAGTCAAGTCAAGTCGGGCTTTATTGTCATGTGTGGACATACAGTGGAACTAAATGTTGTGTCTCGCAGGACCACGGTGCTACATAAATAAACATGAATATAAACATACAGCACTAAAAAAAAAAAAACTACACAGAGCTAACTTACTGAAGTTGTAATCTTAACTATACATATACTATAAATAGTTGACTATGCACACAACCTAAGACAGACTATACAAGTACTTTACCTAATAACAGTACAAAATATTGCGCAAAAGAGGTATTTAACCCTAAAACAGGCAAGAGTGGAAAATGATCAGCAAAAAATCATTTTATGTAATTTTTTTAATATCATTTGGACTTAAATAAAACATATTCAAAGGAATTTTTGTAATATTTGATATATTTTTGATTTTATGAGTTGTATCTTCCAGGACATGGCCCTAAAAACAGCCCGAGTCATCAATAATTCTATGATTTATTTCATGCAAACAAATATACAATATTCAAAATATGCTGCATATATGACATGAGACATTTCTTGTATTTTTACATTTTACATTTCATTCATGGGCAGTTCCACCCCTTGAGGATCAAGGTGAGGATCCTGGTTTCAGGAGTTAGGGTTGTGGATAAGGTTTCAGAGGGGGGGTGAGCTGACTGGAATTAAGGGCTCTCACAGCTTGGGGGGAAAAGCTGTTGAGCAGTCCTGCAGAGTGGGATCTGATGCACCGGCACTATCTCCCTGATGGCAAGAGCTGGAAGAGACTGTGGGAGGGATGGGTGTGGTCTTTCACGATACTGGTAGATTTACTGGAGCATCGTGCATGGAAAATGTCCATAATGGAGGGGAAAGGGGCACCAATGATATTTTTAAACAGCCATGTTGCTTCATGGAGACTCTCAGTATCTCTTGGTTGTAGAGTGAGAACATCTCCCTCCATCACAGTCTTTATTCACCATTCACCATTCAAGATCTAAAATCATATAAAAGCTGTTTAGATACAGGTTACGTTTAATGCTAGAAAAATATACAGACCACAACCACCCCTGTGCAAAATAGCATACTCGTACTATTTCTCCAGTATTTATTTTTTCTGTATTCATAGAATACCTGTTAAATTATGACATTTGTCATGTGATTTTCAGTGTAACAAATGAACAAAGAGTATTGACTGTTTTAGTCTTTCTAGTTTTTATTTTAGCTAATTAAAAATACAGTTTATAGTGAGGCAGGAAACAGTCTCATTTCTAAACAGGAAATGCATCTATTATAATTGTATATTTACATTATGCTGCAGTTTAGTGACAACTAGTAACAACGTCTCTATATGTTGAACTGAAGACTTTTCATCAAAGTGCTCAAATATCTCTAGACCTCTAAATATCTATGTTGAGGTTTCAGAACATGTTTTTTTCAATAGCAGTATCTTACTGTTTCTAGATCTCAGAAAGATTTCAGAAACACTGTCATGTTAGTGACTTGAAATGTTGAAAGGTACAAGACTTGTAAGCAACATGAACTGACTACAAACTGTTAAAAATTTTACAGTTAGTCACCTGACCAGTGACCACAAAAATTAAAACAGAAGACTGACAGCAAAACAAAAAAAAGAAAGAAAAGAAAATATTTTTTAGGATTTATCTTACTCTCTATACTCATGAAAAGAACAATGAAAACCCACATGCTGATGGACACTTCGATCAGGTATTATTTTAAGCTGTGTTGATTCTCTTGATAATGCCACTGAAGCTCACACTCATCTGGTGAACATTCAGTGAAGAGTTTAAATCTCTGACTCAACAGGAAGTAGCACACTGAACACAAAATCAGACATTTTCTATATATAGCAGCAAAAAATTTCAACAATGAACAATTATTTAACAGCTTTTTATCTTAGTGACTGAGAATTTTTAAACTAATATAGACCAAAAATCTAAAAGAATGTAGAACTTCACTTAATAGTATAATTGCTTGCATTTAACAGCTCAGCATTTAACACCATCGTATCAAGCCAGCTGATTAACAAACTTCATGCTTTAGGATTAACTTCCTTCACATGCAGCTGGTTATTGGACTTTCTTACCAACCGCCCCCAGTCAGTGTGGATGGACAAACACACATCCTCTACTTTAACTTTGAGTACTAGTGTACCACAAGGGTGTGTACTAGGTCCCCTCCTTTATGCATTTTTTACCCATGACTGTCAAGCTACCCATGAATCTAATTTTCTGGTTAAATTTGCAGATGATACAACAGTCATTGGGCTCATCACAAACAATAATGAAGCTGCATACAGGGAGGAGGTTCAAAAATTGACATCATTGTGTGACACCAACAACTTGGTCTTAAACATCAGGAAGACCAAAGAAATTATTGTGGACTTTAGGACGACTAAAAAGATCACCCACTGTCCTGTAATGATCAAAGACGAGGTCGCGGAGAGAGTCCACAGCTATAAGTTCTTGGGAGTTACCATCACAGAGGATCTTTCCTGAGGTGATAATACAGCATGTATAGTGGGGAAAGCACAACAACGTATCTACTTTCTGAAGAAGTTAAAAAGGGCAAATCTTCCTCAGAAGCTGATGGTCAACGTTTATAAATGTACTATAGAGAGCATATTGACTTATTGCACGACTGCCTGATATAGTAGCTACACCAAAACTGCCAAGAAAGCTCTGCAGCAGGTTGTAAGAACAGCACAGGACATTATTGGTGCTGATTTACCATCACTTGAACACCTTTATAAAACTCACTGTTTGAGAAGGGCGAATAACATTGTTAAGGACATCACTCACCCTAGCCATAGCTTGTTTCAGCTCCTTCCATCTGGAAGGCACTTCCAATCCACCCGAGTATGCAAAAATAGACTCAAATCTAAAAATAGACTCAAATCTATTTGCTATTTGTGTATTAACACAGTTTTTTTGCAATATTTTGCATAATTTTAATATTTTGTTGATCATTTTGTTTCTTTTACATTTTATAATTAGAGTATGTTATGATAATTATTTAAGTATTTACTATTTATTTCTTTTTGAAACTTGACTTGACTTGACTTGTTCTTAGTCTTCTGTTCCACAAGTCACAATATGATTTTACACCTTTAACTGGAGGAACTGGAGTTTTTTTTTTTTTTTTTTAAACTACTTACACACTTTCAAACTTTGTTTCTATTTTTCAAAACTTGCACACACAAAAATCAAAATGCCTTACATCTCTTGCAAAATGAAGCACTGCATTCAAAATATGACAAACACGTCTCAAAAGCAAACATTTGTCATACGTTGCAAACACTTTGCCTTAATATTATATTTTTTTGGATATATCATATACACACAGTTATTCAAAACCTAAAGCTCTTCTTTCATGAGCTCCTACATGTACATTTCTGTACAAGACTGAAAATAATTAGCAGAGAGATGTTGACAAATTCACAGTAAACAAGAAAGTAAGACTGAAACCAAACTATTTATTATTTATTTATTATTTTCTTTACTGTAAGCATTTGTGGTTGTGAATACAGTATTACACAGTATGAAAGAAAAAAAAATACACTACCAGTCAAAAGATTTTTATTGTTTTTTAAAGAAGTCTCTTCTGCTCACCAAGATCCAAAGTAGAGCAAAAACAGTAACATTTTAAATTACTATAACTATTTTATATTTGAATACATTTTAAAATGTAATTTATTCCTGTGATTTGAAAGCTGAAGCTTCAGAAATCATTCTAATATTCTGATTTGCTGCTCAAGAAACATTTATTATTATTATTATGGTGTTTGTATTTTGGATCACAAAATGCTTTTTTTTTTTTTTTTTGAACATGAGATGTTAAGATATCCAAAGTTCATTAAAACCAACTGAAATCATCACTCATTTTCTCAAAACCTTAAACACAAATCCAAATGTTCAAACTAAATTCACTGAACCCCTGAATCTTCTAGCAAAATCAAGCAATCCCTTTAAAACCTTTTCACCTGCACTCAAAATCAAACAAAGCTTTCAAATCATACACACATTAGTCAATATTATACACACTACAGATCATTCATTAAACACTACATCAAAAAATGGAGAACACAGTGTACAGTGCATGTGTCAGGCATTCACCACAGCCACCCTCATCTGACACACACCCGGTAGCTCCACCCACGCGTTCACAATCACCCGAATTCTAATCCTTATCACCTGTTGCTCGTTGAGCCACGCCCTATAAAACAGGACTCTCTGCCATTGTCACATTGTCTGGTCTACCGTTCACAAGCCTTGTTGCTCTCTCCGTCGATGCTGTGGCGTGGCTCAACTACTGGACTTTGGGACTACTACATCTGCCAAAACCACTCAGTTAAGAGCCTCATTACTTGTTCGATGCTGTTGTCTTTTTTAAAGACGTTGTTAAATAAATGGTTGAATAGTATTGCTACTCATCTCTCGTCTCTTCCATCCCCTTGTGTGTGCGTGAGTGTGACAGAAGACCAGACCGACAACAAGAAATACACAGCATGAGCACCGAAACAACCGCCATTACTAACCCGTTCTCCGAGTTGGTGAATGCCTTGAAGGCGGCATTTCAACATCCATCGACGCCGCCTTCCGTCTCAGGATCTCCCATGGCCATGCCCGCAACCTTTGCGGGAGAGGCGGCTGAGTGTAGCGGGTTTCTGCTTCAAGTGGATCTCCATCAAAATGCAACCACTACAGTTTACATCCGAGGACACAAAGGTGGCGTTTCTCATCTCCCTCCTGACCGGTAGGGCCCTGCAGTGGGCTAAAGCTATCTGGAATGCTGACAATCCTATCATCCATTCATACGAACAGTTTACAAATCATTTCGCTGAAGTTTTTAGTACTACAATAGGAGAACTCGCTACATCGGATCAACTCTTCCGGCTACAGCAGGGCACTTCCTTGGTGAACCACTACACTCTGCACTTCCGTACGCTGGCGGCGGCTAGTGGATGGAATGAGAAAGCGCTGCTTGGAGCCTATAGACAAGGCCTCAATCCCGATCTTCGAGCGGCTATGGCGCTATATGACGACAGCATTGGATTAGAGGCCTTTCTACAACGAACCACCAAGGTTGCCCAGAACCTAGCCGCCTGCCAGCCACCCATTACCGCTCCTCAGTCTGCCTCGGTGGCTGCTTGTCATCCAGTACCAGAACCCATGCAAATCGACTCCACTCGTCTATCACGCACCGAACGGAACCGCAGGATCACAAATGGATTATGCTTATACTGTGGACAACCTGGTCATCTCCTCCGTCAATGCCCCATCAGACCCCCACGCCCCGTGGTGAGTACCCTCTTTACAGAGGTGGAAATATCTTCTCTCACATTACTACCCGTGACGTTGCATACTTCTAATGTTTCGCTATCTGTTTCTGCGCTGGTTGACTCCGGCTCCTCAGGCAACTTCATCTCTCAGGAATGTCTGCAGCAACTACAACTGATTCCTCTACCCCATCGTCACGTGCTAACTGTAAAAACTATCCAAGGAAAACCACTGGGGCGTGGGAAAATACGACATTCATCACCCATCATCACTCTGCAAATTGGTCTGTTTCACTCGGAGGACATCAGATTTCTGGTACTGGAGGATTCCACCGCCAGCATCATCCTGGGACGTCCATGGCTGCAGCAACACCATCCAGAACTCAGCTGGGACCCATGTGACATCCTGCACTGGAGTGACTACTGTAATCAACACTGCTTGGTCAAGTTACCCCGACCTTCTGCCGATCACCTCTTCCTCTCTTCGACTCGGATTGAGAGTCCGGATCAGGACTCTGCTCCGGAGGTCCCAGCTGAGTACATGGCATTCCAGGATGTGTTCAGCAAACAAGCAGCCACCCAGTTACCACCACATCGGCCATGGGATTGTGCCATCGATTTGCTGCCAGGGGCCCAGCTCCCCAAGGGGCGAGTTTATCCTCTGTCCATCCCGGAGCGCCAGGCGATGGAGGAATGCATCTCGGAGGCCCTCGCTCAGGGATTCATCCAACCCTCAACTTCACCAGCCGCTTCCAGCTTCTTCTTCGTGGGCAAGAAGGATGGGGGGTTACGGCCTTGCATCGATTACCGTCAGCTCAACTCCCAAGTCATCCAGCAACCCTATCCGCTCCCTCTGGTCCCAGCCGCCCTCGAAGAGCTTCATGGAGCCCAAGTCTTCACGAAGCTGGACCTGCGGAGTGCGTACAACCTTGTTCGTATCCGTGCGGGAGACGAATGGAAGACGGCATTTGTAACACCTACCGGCCACTATGAATATAGGGTCATGCCGTACGGCCTCTCCATCAGCCCTTCCGTCTTCCAAACGTTTATGAACGAGGTGTTCCGGGAGTTCCTTCACCGGTTCGTTATTGTCTACATCGACATCCTGATTTACTCCCGGAACATGGCCGAACATCGCCACCACGTCCAGCAGGTCCTCCACAAGCTCAGAGAGTTCCGTCTGTACCTCAAACTGGAGAAATGTGAGTTCCACCGTCCATCAGTACACTTCCTGGGTTACATCATATCGGCCGAGGGCATGCAAATGGACCAGGGGAAAGTATCCGCCATCCAGGACTGGCCTCAACCCCTCACCGTCAAAGAACTCCAGCGCTTCCTAGGATTTGCTAACTTCTACAGAAGATTTATAAAGGATTACAGTACCATCACGGCGCCGTTAACCTCCCTCCTGAGGGGTAAACCAAGATCCATCAGCTGGAACCCCTCTGCCCACGAAGCCTTTCTCCATCTAAAGAAGATTTTCAGTACCGCACCCCTTCTACACCATCCAGATCCGGAACTTCCCTTCACGGTCGAGGTCGACGCGTCCACCACCGGAGTCGGTGCGGTACTTTCCCAAGCGGTTGGTGAGCCTCCACTCCTCCATCCCTGTGCCTTCTATTCCCGAAAGCTGTCTCCGGCGGAGCAGAATTACGACGTGGGAAATAGAGAGCTCCTTGCCATCAAGCTTGCCCTGGAGGAGTGGCGTCACTGGTTGGAGGGCTCAAACCATCCTTTCACCATCACTGACCATAAAAATCTCGAATACATCCGTGAGGCCAAAAGACTCAATCCTCGTCAAGCCAGATGGGCTCTGTTTTTCACACGGTTCAACTATAAGATCACCTATAGACCTGGTTCCAAGAACATCTCAGCGGACGCTCTATCCCGACTCCATTCCCCCGAACAATCCGTTGAACCAGAGTCCATAGTGCCCTCCAACCTCATCAGTCCCATTGTCTGGGAGATAGACGAGGACATCCGAAACGCCACTCTCCAGGAAGCTGCTCCGCCGGAATGTCCAGAAGGCAAGATCTACGTTCCTCTCGCCCTACGTCAAACCCTTCTGTACCATCAGGTACGTCCAGAGTTGCTCTGTCTGTGCCATGTCTACTTCACCCCGCCAACTTCCTACAGGCAAACTGGTTCCACTACCCATACCACAGAGGCCCTGGTCCCACATAGGAGTGGACTTCGTAACTGATCTCCCGGCAGCCGAAGGTAACACTTGCATTCTGGTCATGGTGGATAGATTCTCTAAAATGTGCAAGTTTTTCCACCTGAAGGGTTTACCTACGGCGATGGAGACTGCCGAGACCCTATTCCAACAGCTCTTCCGCCACTTCGGCTTGCCCGAGGAGATCGTGTCGGACCGGGGACCTCAATTCATCTCGCACGTATGGAAAGCCTTTTTCAAATTACTTGGTGTCTCAGTTAACCTGTCTTCTGGATATCACCCACAGACCAACGGCCAGACAGAGAGAAAGATCCAGGAACTCGGACGTTACCTCCGGGCATACTGTCACAAGGACCAACACTGCTGGAACCGGTTCCTCCCGTGGGCCGAGTACGCACAGAACTCCTTGCGCCAAGATACCACCGGCTTAACACCATTTCAGTGCGTACTCGGGTACCAGCCACCCCTGTTTCCCTGGACGGAGGAACCCTCTAATGTTCCAGCGGTAGACCACTGGTTTCGAGAGAGCGAGAGAGTGTGGGACTCAGCTCATATCCATCTGCAGCGGGCGGTGCAACAACATAAACGCTTTGCGGACGTCCGACGGAGACCTGCCCCCGAATTCCACCCAGTGGACATGGTGTGGCTGTCCACACGGGATCACCGCCTCCGTCAACCCTGTCGTAAGCTGAGTCCCCGCTACATTGGTCCGTTCCAGATCCTGAGACGCATCAACGAAGTCACGTTCCAACTTCAGCTCCCTCCCAGGTATCGCATTCATCCCACTTTTCACGTCTCCCTTCTAAAACCTTATCATCCCTCTGTCACAGAACCACCGGGAGCTGAAGTGGAGCCCCCTCCTCCGGAGATCCTGGAACCACCTTCCGTATACACCGTCCACGAGATCCTGGGCTCACGGCGTCGGGGGGGCCGGCTGGAATATCTCGTCGACTGGGAGGGGTATGGCCCAGAGGAACGATCCTGGGTTGCATCGCGACCATCCGGATCAGCCTGCCCCTCGCGGCCGAGGTCGCCCTCGACGTCGTGTAGGGGCGTCGGGAGCCGCCCCTGGAGGAGGGGGTAGTGTCAGGCATTCACCACAGCCACCCTCATCTGACACACACCCGGTAGCTCCACCCACGCGTTCACAATCACCCGAATTCTAATCCTTATCATATGTTGCTCGTTGAGCCACGCCCTATAAAACAGGACTCTCTGCCATTGTCACATTGTCTGGTCTACCGTTCACAAGCCTTGTTGCTCTCTCCGTCGATGCTGTGGCGTGGCTCAACTACTGGACTTTGGGACTACTACATCTGCCAAAACCACTCAGTTAAGAGCCTCATTACTTGTTCGATGCTGTTGTCTTTTTTTAAAGACGTTGTTAAATAAATGGTTGAATAGTATTGCTACTCATCTCTCGTCTCTTCCATCCCCTTGTGTGTGTGTGAGTGTGACAGCATGTAGTTACCAAAAAAAAAAAAAAAATGTTTACTGTATATAGTAATTATTTAGCAATAAAAAAGATACATAAACATACACTCAAAAAAACATACACACACTCAAAAGAAATCACACCTACGTTGAATATACCTATATATATAAATAAAAAGGAAAAAATGTGTATGTATGGAAAAATGTTTGGAAAAAATTCGCCCACACACAGAACATGACTTTTACCAAGTACGACATGTTCGACGACATGTCAGATTTTAAAAAACAGTTTACAGTTTTTGTGTAGTTTAGGCTTACAATCAGTGTTTGGTGCTTGTACATCAGTGTCATTCATCTATCATTTCCTCTGATTTTAGAGATTACTAATGGGTAAGGTTAGGTTTAGGTGTAGGGATGTGGTCAAGATTAAATATTTGGATTAAAATGTTGTTCCAGGGTCACAAAATATGTTGACCCAGGAACACAGCTAACTCAGCAAAATCAGGACGTGCACACACACATATGTATGAGTATATATATATTGTCCCTTTCTTGTGTTGGTGAGGTGTGGGTGTTTGAATGGGCACCCAAACATTACCTTTGAGTCATTTCCTTTGTATGTAAGTAAGTATGTCACACAAGTTCTGAAACCTGACACCAGAACCACACCCATATCTGCAAAAATATATACTAATTCTCAGCCAGCGCTGCAGGATCTAGAGAACACTGCGTCCGGTGATGCTGCCGTGAGACGACTGCATCACTACCACAGGAAGTGCAGGGTGATTCTCTTCTAGAAAAGATCACAGAGGAGTCTCGCAGGAATAATGTAAACCTGTCTAACAGGAAGTGGTTTTCTGATAAATTAAGCTGTAGCATATCAGAGCAAATCAGACAATTTAAGATTCTATCAGAATATTGTTGAAACCCAAGGCTGAATTCCACAGAAAGGCCCAGGACAACATAAATGATCGCAAATCAGGCCCTAGCACCAGCCAGCCTGAAGTAAGCCTAACCAACCAACCAACTCCTTCACAGCTTTGAACAACTTGCAACATTAACACAAAAGAACACAATCATTGACAATCCCAACTCAAGAAAACCTGACCATCACATGAGGAAAATCATCAGTAGAGACTGTGTTGGGCGGTTTCCCCCACCTAGGAGACAAGGACAAGACTGAGGTTCCTTCAGTACCCTTTTGCCCTTTTTGTTCCCTCACAGAACACACCCTCACTTTCACATCCTCATTTTCACAGACTTTAAAAGATGTCCTTTTAATAACTGTTGAATAGCTTAAGGCTTTATATTTGTGTTTGGCATGTATGAGTTTGAAAATTCATGCTTTAAACATTTCTATCAATAGATTCTTTGTAAAATGCATTATATTCTTGTTATTGAAATCAATTGTCTTTATTTCCTGTCCACCTACACTGTCTTATCTAAATAAAGGCATAAACACACCAAAAATAAATCATTAAAAAATAATAATAATAATTGCAGCCTTGGTGAGCAGAAGAGACTTCTTTCAGAAATAAAAAACTTCTTGTTTTCAAAATGGATAAAAAGTAACAGTATGAAAAGTATCCCAAAAGTTGTCCATATGACTTGCCGTCGTATTTAACGTCTTCTGAAACCAAGACAGCTTTGTGTGAGGAATTAAACCCAAATTAACTCAACTTAGGTTGAAACACAATTATGATTTATCAGAGAACAATGATGTAATTTTGGTCTCTTTGTCACACAATGCTATCGGATGACTTCTAAAAACTTTGAATACAGCGCATAAGTAAAATGGACTACTTTTATAGTACTATTTTGTTGCTTAAAGAAAACAAATCCACATACAGCAACAACAGTGTTTTTGATATGAGTCAGTCACTAGGAATTTGGAATTAGAATGGATTGAAGGGACATGTAAATGAGATTGTATGAAGCATCTGTGAAATATGAAGTAGCCAAACTCTGTCCAAAATATTTATGTGTATTCACAGATGAGTGTAACCTATTTCTGTTTACGTTAAATAAACGCCTTTCGTATGGAATTAAATAGCAAGCACTTTGAGTGTCTTGTTCATCATATTTATTTTCATATAAAAACAACAGAGCTGAAATTATATCATGTTTATCAGCAACACAGCAGGTGAGTGTGATAACGCGATATCCGCCTTTGATCTCGTAGGTATCTGTTCTACTTAGAGAGATCAGAACTGTCCGTCTTGACTGCGCTTATTTCACTCCTCCCCTTACTGCCGCCTACTCTCGCCTACATTTCAGGCGAGGCGAGGTGTACCTCAAACAAGCCTATTAAGCACAGTTTGGCGAGTCTCGTGCCGGTTTACAACTTCAGAGACAGCTAAATCACGCGTTTCTGCTGTTATTAGAAAATTGTGTTGCTGTGACAAACCGAACAGAATGCCGCTTTTTAAGATGATCCGCTTCTTCTCGTTCATAACCTGTATTGTAATCACCGCCGGTAAGTAAAGCATTTTAACGTTAGAGAATTCGCAAAGTGATGTCTGTTTGTAATGCATAACGGGTCTTTAAAACAAGCGTGGAAACACGTTACCCAGCAGTTAACAACATGAATATTAATTTTATCAGGTTCTGTGAGTGACAATGGGATAGTAAATGTGAAAGAGGGAGACAACTTTTCCCTAATCGTCGGAACATCTGAACTGAAGTTTGTGAATCGTGTGACAGTGCGAAAAAGAAACGGGACACAAGAGGTCTTTCGCTACTGTTCCCGAGAAGAGCAAAATCGCGGCTGCAAACCATTCAACTCGGACAGAACTACACTCTACATTGGTAACGAGGCTGTCTGTGTAACTTTCCTTGATGCCAACACCAGGGACGAAGGAGTTTACGATGTTGAAGTCATCGATGACAAAAGCATCAGGATCTGTCGGAATTTTACCGTTGCATTGACCGGTTAGTATTTTCCTTTCCTAATCCTATAGAATACGAACTGAAAATATAAACATATTTTAAAAGCTGGAACTTTATTTGGATAGTACTGATGAATGGACGTGATGTTCTGTTGTAGCGAACCATTAGATAATGTTCTGTACGCGTTAAAACAAATTGCCCGTATGTTCTGTCTGTGTCTTAAGGGCAGTTTTCCGTGTGCTTTTTTGGGGTTGCGACTTTGAGCACCCTGTGCTGGGGTGGGGTGTTGTGAGTACGGGGTAAGTTAGGTAAACCGTCCGGTCCAGCAAGTGTGAGGCGAGAGCATCAGCCTAACTCATGCTCATGTGCTCATATTATTGAAGCCCATGTCCGCGAGCTTTCTCTCGTTACACTTAATAATAACAAATAACTAGCGGTGTACAGTAAGGAAGTACAAATAAGTAAGTAGCTTTTTTACGCGTAAGTTTCGTCTGTCTGTGCAGCGCAAATGCATGAAGGAACGTACCGAAGTAAAGTAAACTTAAACGGATTTCCCCTGCTCAGGAAGTAGAAAGCAACGAACAGGGGGTGACATGCATTTGTCAAGCTTCACCTCAAAGCGTCATCAGGGGATTGTTTCGGGGATTGTTGTTGTTATGGGGGGGACTGGAGTTGAGAAACACTGGAATTTTGACACCCTGCAAGTTATTACCAGGTAGCGGCTCCTGACCGCAGGTTAAGGTAGGTACGATTCTGAGTATCATCGCTAGACTAGCTTATGATGAGTAAGTTCAAAAAGAAAAGTCGTGTCTACTGCCATAACACAACACAACAGAGCAATATAACGGCTATTCACGTGACGTGAGCATGTTTAAAATAAAGGATTTACACTTAATTAATTTGATATGCTGCTCCGCATAGTTCCTGACCTGATGCAGACTAATGTACACATATTGATATCGTCTTAGTCTGGGGCGAGGTTTACATAAGCTAACATGAAAATAAGCAAGAGCAGCCTTAAATCTGCCATTGTTGCACTGCAGTTCCATTTCTCACCACACATTTCCATGGAATATCTGAGGGATGCTGTAGAGCTGCGGAGGGCTCAGGCACTGACTGCCTCGCTTAGAATCATAATACATAATACTCATTTTATGACTCATTTTTTAATTATACATTACATTTGGATTTTACATTTACTTTATAGCAGTATAGAAGATACTTGCATATAATGGCATATAAATATCAGTCGTCACACTATATTTCCAATAATATGTCTTAGTATGATGATAGTTGATTGCTTTTATGTTTTATGTGAGTCAAGGTAAATGCCTACATTTTGAGATTCAAAGTTAGTCTTGAAGAGCTTTATTTCTCCAGCTGTTTTTGTAAGTTTTGTTCTGTTCAACTGCTTATTAGCCCAGAACCTCCATCCATTAATCTGATGTATCTTCTTTATTTCCTGTAGGGTCACTGGAGACTGCTGAAGACTTTCCTATCAAAGGCAAAGAGACACCCTGGACAATCAAACCCATAACTGTATGGGTCTCTGCAGTGATAGTTTTTGTCATTAGTTTAAGCCATCTACTGATCATCTACTGCAAATGTGGAAAGGCAAGTATTATTAGGCAAATTAAATAAACACTTCTGTTCTGTATTAAGGACTTTATTTAAAATCATAGTACATCATTAATGTTTCACTTATTATGTTCATATATGTATTATTAACATTGATTGGTTTAAGAAGCCCATTCTGGTATTAAAAAGTTTATGTGCAGTGGTTGTTGATTGTGATTTAAAGCTCAACGTTCTCGTCTCCCTACAAAAGCAGCAAAATGCTGGTGATGGTGCAGGGGATCCAAAGGAGGTCATTTGTCTCAGCTTAACCACCAGTGGAGGTCAGTCCAGTAGATGACTCTAGGTTTTGTATCATAAACAAATATTGTTGTGTTTCTCTTTGACATTTTACAACCTGGACTAATCTTGATTTGTCAAATGATCAGATATTTTAAAGAAACTTTTTATGCACATTCTTACAGCGTCTTTGAGAAAGCCTTCTTTAAATTTCTTTAAAGAAATAATATTGCATAGATTGGCTTAACTCAATGTCAAAACACTTCTTTTTCTGTTTTTTCCTCAATTTTAGTTTGTCAGACAGATTTATTATTATTATTACATTTTAGGACACACAAATCCAATTACAAATTACTGTTTTTAATGACTAAATTACAAATCGTTTTGATTATTTTTGCAGGTGCTTGAAGTAAATGAAAATACTCTTCGTACCAGTAAGGGTTCATTCATATGAGCTGAACCTCAGATGCTCAGCCAGAAATCCAACAGTGGTGATTCCCACCAGACCAGACAGAACCAGCCGAATCAGAGCCTCGGTGATGCTGCAATGATCTGGATAATCTGAAAGAGAACAGTTATTCATAAACGTGCGATTGAATGTCTTATGATGACACAGCACAGAAGTTATTATGGCAGGAAGAGAGTTCTGTTTGAAATTTAGTTTGTTGTACCTTCATGTTGTTGGCAGATCTTTTTCATGTGAAGGCGGTGTGAAAGAAAAATTAATTTTACTCATCTATGTGCTTATGGAATATTGTGTAAGGGTCTGTTTTATTTAAACCTGCTATAAGAATGACATAAGAGAAGGGTGGTAGGACCCTAAATATAAAGATTTGAATCTTGGGAGTATGACGTAGCAGAATGTATTTGTCTGACTCTTACTATGTGTGGAAAGTTACCGTTTAGGAGATGTAACCTTGAAGGCTAGGGAAGAGATATAAATTGGAGTGAGCCCTCCCTTCTTGGTCACACTCTGCAGTAACCTGTATTTCTGTATGACTGTGTGACCTTCTTTGCAAAGAATAAATTATAAAAGACATTTGACTGAGTTTGTCTCCGTCCGTTTAATGCTCAGGCAGTTCCAAGTCAGTTTAATCACCGTTCTGTATTAATGCACTGCTTCAATTGATGCACACAAACACACCTTACATAAACGTCTTATCCACATTGCAAAATGTTGGTGGTGGATGTTTTCTTTTGTATCTCTCTTTTATTTGTTATTATTATTATTATTATTAGAAAAAGAGGCTGTGAAATTAATTGTATCTTATTTTATTTTTAAAGGGAATTTAGTTGTTTCTTTCCAGACGTGGTTTGTTGTTTTGGTCTTTGCTCATTCATCAGTATATAAAAGTTTTGTTGTCTGTTCCAGGTCATTTTGCAGCTTCACTCTAGCCAGTGTCATAAATAACATTGTGAAGCAGATGATATAATAATTTTGACCCAAGGTATATCCAGTGTCTCTTAGAGGTCAAGATGGGCAGAGGATCACCAATTTCCCCAATGCTGTGCCAAAAAATAGTGGAGCAATATCAGAAAGGAGTTTCTCAGTGAAAAATTGCAAAGAGTTTGAAGTTACCACCATCTACAGTGCATAATATCATCCACAGATTCAGAGAATCTGGAACAATCTCTGTGCGTAAGGGTCAAGGCCGGAAAACCATACTGGATGCCCGTGATCTTCGGGCCCTTAGACGGCACTGCATCACAAACAGGAATGCTACTATAATGGAAATCACAATATGGGCTCAGGAATACTTCCAGAAAACATTGTCGGTGAACACAATCCACCATGCCATTCGCCGTTGTCGGCTAAAAGTCTATAGGTCAAAAAAGAAGCCATATTTAAACATGATCCAGAAGTGCATGTGTTTTCTCTGGGCCAAGGCTCATTTAAAATGGACTGTGGCAAAGTGAAAAACTGTTCTGTGGTCAGACAAATCAAAATTTGAAGTTCTTTTTGGAAAAGCGGGTCGCCATGTCATCCGGACTAAAGAGGACAAGGACAACCCAAGTTGTTATCAGTGCTCAGTTCAGAAGCCTGCATCTCTGATGGTATGGGGTTGCATGAGTGCGTGTGGCATGGACAGCTTACACATCTGGAAAGGCAGCATCAATGCTGAAAGGTATATCCAAGTTCTAGAACAACATATGCTCCCATCCAGACGTCGTCTCTTTCAGGGAAGACCTTGCATTTTCCAACATGACAATGCCAGACCACATACTGCATCAATTAAAACATCATGGCTGCGTAGAAGAAGGATCCAGGTACTGAAATGGCCAGCCTGCAGTCCAGATCTTTCACCCATAGAAAACATTTGGCGCATCATAAAGAGGATGACGCATCACAAAGAAGCGCATCACAAAGAAGACCTAAGACAGTTGAGCAGCTAGAAGCCTGTATTAGACAAGAATGGGACAACATTCCTATTCCAAAACTTGAGCAACTTGTCTCCTCAGTCCCCAGACGTTTGCAGACTGTTGTAAAAAGAAGAGGGGATGCCTCACAGTGGTAAACATGGCCTTGTCCCAACTTTTTTGAAATGTGTTGATGCCATGAAATTTAAAATCAACTTATTTTTCCCTTAAAATGATACGTTTTCAGTTTAAACATATGGCATGCCATCTATGTTCTATACTGTATAAAATATTAAAATTTGGAACTTCCACATCAGTGCATTTGGATTTTATTCACAATTTGTACAGTGTTACAACTTTTTTGGAATCGGGTTTGTATTAGCTGCAGCTAAAACTTCCCATAAACATCCACTCTGACCCTTTTCTCTGAGATTAAAAAAGTCCAGAATAGCTGGTGATGTTACGAGTCATAAAGCAGGCAGATCCAAATGCAAGCTTATATTGTACTGAGACAGAGACATGATCACACACAAGGCAGGTTCGACACCAGCAAACAGATATAAACAGGGCAAGATACAAGAGTAATCCAGGGACAGGCGAGGGTCGATCGATGGCGAATGTAATCCAAGGGGTGAGGCAAACAGGTAATCCAAACAAACAGTCAACAGTCCAAATGAGGGGCGAACAGAGTCCGAAACGACAAGACAAAGGGTTAAATCCACGGCAGGCAAAAAGTCCAGGGCAATGCTGGTTTAGGCTATTGGGAATTTGGTTTGGAGAATGGGGTTTAGTGTTTTAGCAATTGTGAAAAACTGTATCAAAACATCTGAATTACACATTTTGTGTAAGAATTTTTATTGACCACCAGATGGCAGAGTAGAGAACTATCAAAAGCTTCTACGCATCAATGCAGTTTGTTGTAAAAGCCTCACTGCTTCAAAATCCTCCTTGGGCTCATCCGTAGACAAAAGGAAGGAAGTGAGGTCTATTAATAGACCTTAAGCAGGGGAATATGGGTAATGTAATGTACCATATATGGAGTTCACCCTAAATGAAGTTGACTAAGAATTATGGGATATGTAGTACAAAGGGGGGAAAAAAGGCAGAAAAAAAACAAAAACGAATGAGTCAAATTCACAACATATATATGCACACTCGTATTCACACTCTTCTGTACCTCTCAGATCGACAGATGCACCTATGCCTTCTGTGCACTTTGAACTGGCGTATATTTTGTATATTTAAATATTTAGAAAAAAGTGTGAAGATGTATCACAAGTTCAAATACACAAAAATGCTGAAAAACCAAAGAATTTGTGGGACCTGAAGGATTTTTCTGAAGAACAGTAGGCAGTTTAATTGTTTAGGACAAACAAGGGACTCATGAACAACTATCACTATTTTATTTTCTCTAAATGTATTTTATGTGAAACATCTTATTCAGGTCAGTACTAAATAAAAAATAATTTTGCATGATCCCACTTATTTTGGTAAAATAATTAACATTTTTGCGGATTCTGCAAGGTGTATGTAAACATCTGGTTTCAACTGTACAAATACAAATTCATTCTAAATCTAAATACTTAACTTTGAATAAAAATGTTATAATAACAAACAATATGGGTAAGAATCACACTTCTTTGAATAAATGTTTGAGTTTAAATGTTACCCCAAACTAAAGAACTCATGGGAGAAAAAAATATATTAACATAATTTTATAAATGTATTATTATTATTAATGTATGTAATATAATGTATATGGAAAAAGCTTGAGTAGTTGATTTGACCTCCCATTGCAGGATGATGTTTCAAAGAAACTACAAATATAATGTATAAATGAATAAGATTGTGTGTGATTGACATGATCAACAGACGGAGGAGCTGGTGAAAGCGCTGCAGGATCTTTTGACCTTTTTGTTTCCTCACAGAACACATGCTCACTTCACAGAATTTTCACAGACTTTAAAAGACGACTTGTCTTTTACATATGTAGATACACCAAAAAGACCTTAAAAAGGACTTATGTGCAACTAATCATTTCTATGCATGACTTCATATATGTAACTCACACATTTGACTATTATGTTCTGATCTAACTGTTGAATACCTTAAGGGTTTATATGTGTGTTTGGTATGTATGAGTTTGAAAATTCATGCTTTAAACGTTTCTATCAATAGATTCTTTGTAAAATGTATTATATACTTGTTATAGAAATCACGTCCAAATTATACTCTGACCTGCTTCCCCTACAAAGCACTTCATGTTTGGTCCTTTGCAGATAAACAGGCGGCAGAAAAGTTGTCAAAGACAGTGGACGAGGCCTGTCTGCTGAGTTAGAGGACCAGAGACAACTGGCCCGAATGCTGACAGAATACATACAGAGCCAGAGAGAAGCGCTCAACATCCGATAGCATTGTGTGACAAAAAGACCAAAATTACATCATTATTCTCTGATAAATCATATTTGTTTCAACTTAAGTTGAGTTTATTTGTGTTTAAATCCTCACACAAAGCTGTCTTGGTTTCAGAAGACTTTAAATATAACGCCAAGTCATATGGACAACTTTTGGGATACTTTTCATACTGTTATGGTACTTTTTATCCATTTTGGAGCTTGAAAACAACAAGCTTCTGTAAAACATTTCCTTTTGTGTTTTATGGAAGAAGGTAAATCAAATATTTGGAAAGAATAAAAAAAGACATTTTTGGGATGTCTTTAATGACCTTTAAGTGTCTGAAATACATAAGATTTTTTTTTTATATTTTTGAAAGAAGACTCTTCTGCTCACCAAGGCTGCAAGTATTTGATCAGAAATACAGTAAAAACAGTAATATTGTGAAATATTATTACAATTTAAAAAACTGATTTCTATTTTAATATATATCACTGTAACAAATTTCTGTAGTTTTCACAGCATTATTACTGTAAAATAAACAAATCCATACTGTAAAATATGTTTACAGTATACTGCTGTAAATCTACAAAGCATTACAGGTAAAATTACATTGGCGGGGAATTTTACAGTAAAACGATACATTCCTGTAAATCATTTTACAGTAATTCTGAGCGGGATTTTTCCTGAGATGGTCAAACGGACGGGGGCGCACATATTTTTTACAATTTTACCTCAGTAAGGTAAGGTTGCTCTTAATTTTTTCATTATTTTTGTCTTTGTTGTTATATTTGCACTTTTCACTTGTAAAATAAT
>NW_026129905.1:0-31366 GCF_022985175.1 Labeo rohita | reverse complement strand
TCCAGGTCTGATTCCACCCTTATGTTCGAAACCTAAAACAATATAAATGAACAAAAATCAGCAATGGTTTTAAACCTTGACTTCGTTTTTGCATAATGACATAATATTCTATCAAACTGAATCATTATCCGCGCGAATGACACCTGCGTAGAATTTCCCGATTGATAGCCAACCTCTTATGATTTTTAGGCCATTGTTCCTATTCTATGTGCGTTTATCAAAAATGCACTTAACACAAAAGCACCAGCATATCGCTGTTTGTTCAGTATTGAAGTTCAATATCTGTCAATATTGTATACGTTTAATCGTTTCAGCTTTACGAAAATCTGATATATGGCAATATATGTAAAACACATATATAATATATGTCGATGTATGGATTACACAGATATATAAAATAGCCGCTTTCAAATATGCGACATATATTTCCCTAAATACACACACATGTCTTTATATTACATGTTCATATATGGGCAACAATGTATATGTAAATGAAATATATGTTAAATATATTTACATATATTTGAACTAAAAATTTAATGGCAAAATATAAATGGCAAAAACAGAATAAGGGTAATGTTTAAAAAACTTTTAATTAACTGATCAGCTACAAAACACAATAATATTAACACTTTTTTAAAAAAGTTATTTAAAATGTATTAAAAGGGATAGTTCCCCAGAAATGAAAATTATTTAATTATTTACTTACCATCATGTTGGTCCAAACCTTTATGAGCTTCTTTCTTCTGCTGAAAAAAGACGATATTCTGAAGAATGTTTGTAACCAAACAGTTTTGGGGCTCCACTTACTTTTTTAGTATTTTCCTATCATGAAAGTAAGTGGACAACAACTGTTTACAAACATTCTTCACAATACCTTTTTTGTGTTCAGTAGACGAAAGAAGCTCATTCAGGTTTGGATCAACTTGATGGCAGTTAAATAATACAACATTTTTATTTTTGGCTGAAGTTACAGTAAAACAATCAAGTGGCAATATAGTGACAACTACTTTAATTCTGAATTTTTTTTTTTTTTTTTTTTGCTGATGCAGTTCAGAGCTCTGCCATTTTGCAGTTCAAGGCTGTACCAATTTGGCCAGAAGTGGTTCCTGGGATATATCATCATCAAAGCAACTTAAAAAAATGCAGAAAATTAAGTTAGAAGCACATTAATCCTAAAAAGAGCAAGAAATCAGAAAATAAATTCATTGCTATTTCCCATCTTCTTAGGACACAAATATTACAATTTCAAGATTTTTTTTTTTAAACATGATTTTTTTATTATTAAGTTTGGTTGACTAAAAATCATGTGATGGCATTATTTATGATTCTCAGATTTAAACTATCACCAACAGCACAACAATGCAAAAGGACGCTAAATTATGAAGGTTGTGTAACGTTGTTTTACTTTTCCCCTCAGCTCCCCTGCGACTAGCAACAAACCTTAAGTATTGTAGAAACTGTTATAGCGACCTTCACGTCAGCACTGCATAGAAATTAATATCTATGAGAAATGTTTAGGTGCACACAGCATATTAATATCATCATGAAGAAATAATACACATAATGTAAATGAAGTAAAAGAGTTACTTTTGGCATTTCCTTGATATAACTAACTTTCCTGTCTGCTCTGTGTTGTGATTGAAAGAAAATATCTGAGAAAAAGTTCAGGAGAGCACAGCACATAAATATCACTATAAATCCATATGACGTTATAAAATACAAATTTTAAATGAGATAAAACACTTACTTCAACTGTTTCCCTGTTAAAAGCAACCTCCACGTCAGCACTGCATAGCAATTCAGATCTATGAGAAAAGTTTAGGTGCACACAGCATATTAATATCATCATAAAGTAATATTACAAGTAAATGAAGTAAAACACTTACTTTCTGTGTTTTCCTTGATAAAACCAACTTCTCTGTCCGCTGCATCGTGAGTGAAAGAAAATATTGCTATGAGAAACAGTTTAAATACATAAATTTCGCTATAAATCCATATGACGTTATAAAACACTTACTTTCCCTGTTAAAAATGACCTCTACGTTAGCACTGTAATGCAAATGAGATCTGTAAGAAACGTTTATGTTGGTTTAGAAGCATACAGCTATAAAATATATATGTTAAATGAGGTAAAACACTTACTTCTTACGTTTCCTTGTTAAAAGCACTGCGTAACGTTAATATCGTCATAAAGTAATAACATCTTATAAAACACATATGGCAATTGAGGTAAAACACTTACTTCCGGTGTTTCCTATGCCCTGTCTGCCCCGCATTGCCAGCGAAAGGAAATAACGTTATCTCTCTGGGAAGAAGTTCAGGAGTACACAGCTCTCGTCTGTTCCGCATCGCGAGTAGAAAAAAAAAATTGAGAAAGGTTTAGCGGCATACAGCCCATTAATATCATTATAAAACGATATTATATTACAAAACACATTTTGTGCGTAAGATGAAACACTTTATTCCGTTGTCTCCGCATCGCGAGGGAAGAAAATGGCCTCTGTGAAAAATATTCCAAATGGGTGAGGCAGCACACGAGCAAATGTCCCGGATGTGACTAATACGGCTGAAAGGCCGTATTTACACTAACTAGTGTTCATCACAACAAGTTTAAATCTTTACTCTGAAAGTCCTTAACGCCAGGATATATATATATATGTTTATATATGGCCATGTATCACATTTCTATATGGGTGCTAACGTTAGCTTCAAAAGTGTTTAGGCTAACGGCCAGCAGCCTTACACGACGGACAGCCTCAGCAAACGTTTTAAAAGGTAAACTTTTCATAAAATGTAAATATTACGAGATACGCAGTGGTTACGGTACCTAATGTCTACAAGTATAAAAGTATAAATACCTTTTCGACCGGACAAAAGCGAAAACTCAAGGCCATATCTGGGGAAATCACCATGACCCTTAACTGTCACTCAGTTGCCATGGATACATGCGCGTACCCTAAGTGACGTCACTCGATCACGAGCTCATTTGATTGGCTTTTACACTTTTATTTTTGCGCTGCATAACAGTCTTAAATGCAATAACTAAAAAAAAAAAAAGTAATTTTCCTTAATAACTTGTCTTGTCAGCTTACCAACAGCTTGATAGCCTATGTAAATATTAAAAAGTAAGAACTGATTTATTTGTCTTACCTGTGTTATTTTCCACTTTCTTTTCTATTCTTTGTGTTTTCCTTGGCTGCATTCATCACTCTTCAGGGATTCAACCTTATTTTATTTATGTATGGGGAATACATAGGGCCTAATTGTAGCCTAGGTTCAATTACATTATTGAAGTGTATCTTGTTTTTGATGTCGAAATGCTGAAACAGACTTGATAATTACAGAAGTTACTTTTTTCTTTTGCATAAATTAAAGTTATTTATTTTGCCACAAATTAAAATATATAGTTTATAGTATAGTATATAATAATAATAATAAAAATAATGCCAATCTTTCCATTTTTCATTCCAATATCACAGTTAAAAAAGGGATTTTGTTTTAAGGAAATATCCTTTAAAATCCAATATGGGTTTATTATTTGTTTTATTATTACTTGTCTTTAATTTAATGAACTCTGAGTTGCAAGGTGTCAGGTAAAGTCCAAGCATGGGCGACTGGATTTTTCATGTGTTGTTATGGGGATGTTTGCAAACTGGTTCGGGCGAATGTCCGCCAGCGAACGTCAAAAAGAGAACCAAATGCGGACGTAAGTGAACGTCCTCAGAACGTCCGTCAGCGAACGTTACAAAGCGAACCAAATCCGGACGTCCTTAAACGTTCGACAGTGAACGTTATAAAGCGGACCAAATACGGACGTCGTCCAAACGTCCGCCAGCGAACGTTACAAAGCGGACGTACTGCGGACCTAAACCGACGTTCGTAACGTCCGGGGGACGTCCCCTGTTTGCTGGGTGGCCCGGATCGGCACGGAACAGAACGGTTAAGTGAAAGAATGCATCGCATTATGAAACTGTTCTTTCTCACATCTTGAAGTGAAAAAATAGAGTTGATTTGAGGCCACGGGTGATCTGCCCCCGATAGCTCACACACGTCATCCTCTGCTTCAGCCATCATCTTTCTAAACGCGCGCTGAATTTACGCGGAGATGCGTAGCAGACTCCAACGTCTAATATTTATTACAATTTTGTCAGTAACGGAGGAACGCCATCAAATGTAGCGAAGTAAAAGTAAAGTTTTTTCACTAAAAATGTACTTGAGTAAAAGTAAAAGTACCTATCTTTAAATATACTCTAAAAGTACTAGTTACCCCAAAAAATTACTCAAGTAAATATTAGAGAGCTTGTTTACTTTAGCCACGTTTAGCCGCTAAACTTCCTAACTACCATGTTATAAGGAAAGGCGATCGCAAAGATTCATAAAAAAACACTTATACTCACTTCTGCTGTAAGTGAAGATGGATCATGAATGATTCACGTGAACATAGACAGATATATGTAGATCGGGAGGTTCATTCCCTTCACAAACAAACATAATCCACTGCATCTTCAGCGGCTCAGCATGAAAAAGTGAACTTAGCATCTAATGACCCGTTAAGTATCTGATTCTGGAATCGGAATCAATTTGATACCCAAGTTAGAAAGTTAGTGAATATCAAACGAAGTGTGCCTCAGCATGATTACAAATGTGATACTGATTTTATGCAACAGTTCATCAATAAATGAGAAGTTAATATTAAGAGACTTACATTTTAGACAGCATATTGCCTGTTTTTGCTCTATTTTGCCAACAAACAACCATTCCAAACAGCCACAGTGGTGTTTTGTCTTTGAGCAACATGACAGTGTTTTGTTCTTGAATGAATCACCCGTTTAATGATTCAGTTGAATCGCAATGACTCACTTACTTAACAGTGACTTACTGCCACCTACTGGCGGTACTGATTTCACATTTAAAGAATCTTCATTTTAAAAATACATGTAAATATCAGTATTCAATGTTTTGTTTAAAATAAAATATTATTTATGCATTTGTAACTGCAAGTTAAATGCATTCATGTCCCTCTGAGCTGAATTAAATAGTGGGTAAATAGGCCTACAGCTAAATGCCTCAATTTCTTGATTTATGCATTCATTTTAGGTTATAATGTTTACCTTTTTCTAAAGTAATGTGAAATTGATTGTATTTATTTATTTTACACACACACACACATTTACATTTTGAATGTAATTGGGCAAATAAATGCATTAAATGGGTTTAGTTTTCATGGTTACTAATGTATGCAATTTCAGCAATAAAAATGTATTATTTTTCTAAAAATACAACAAATTAGTTGTTTATTTTAAGAGACCCATCTTTATTTTTTCTTGTAAATTTAGTATCGCCCTTTAATAAAAAAAAAAAAAAACCTTACCCGATAACACGATTACTCGATGGAATAATTGGTAGAATACTCGATTACTAAAATAATCGATAGCTACATTCCTAGACAGTCATGATATAATCATATATACATGCAAATGTTATACCTGAGACCAGGCCGTGAATCTCCACTGTAACAACTCAACTACACATGTATCCCTATCAAATTCACTTTAAATACCACTTTATAATCTTTCATACACTGTGTTTATACAAAGACTGTAAACTGAAATGCAATAAAATACAAGATAATAATATAAATGTCACATTATAATCATATTTTTGTACAAATGTTATACCTGAGATCAGTCAGTGAATCTCCACTGTTAAACATTATTGGTGGATCCATAGACATGTCACTCTTCACAGACACACAGCTGAACTCTGGATATGATCTCTTCTGATGAACTGATCTAAAACAAAACAGATTTAATTCTTTATGATGACAATCATATTAATATGTGTCATCATACCCATGTTGAGAGAGGACAATAAAAACATGAATGGGGCAGTTCACCAGGCCAAACATGAGACGACAGCATTCAGGAGAGCTTACGTGGGTCCATAAATACATTTTATTAGCCTTTTATTAGTCTTCTCTAAAAACATGCATGATATGCTCTTTGTAATGTAATTAATAAAATGTGATTCTGATTCTTGAACAGTAAACTTTGAAGTATGTTGATAATGTATCTAGTCAGAAAGACTCAAGAGCAGCAACCATTTTAGTTTTAGTTTCAGACATCATATATGCCAATAAATATTAGACAGCCATCTCATCTATAACATAAATTACTCAAAGTACCTGCATCCTGTAGAAAAATCTTCATCTCCTGATGTTTGTGTTTCATCCATGATGGATCTGATCAGTTTGATTTCTACCACTGACTCTAAAAGGAAAAGACAAACAAACAAAAAAAACTAAGCTCATCAAACAACCTTTATCCGCCTTATTTCAGAAGTAAGTTATTTTCTGTCAATGTCCGAGAATTTTGATTCATCAGCCGCTACAGTTAAATAACTAAAATAATAACATTAAACAGAAAACTATGTGTGCTACAAACCAGTGTGTTTATAGTATAATAATGAATTTAATTTAATGTGCGTGATATCAAGTAGCATAACATACTGTTTGTACAGCTGAATAACCGGAAACAAATGACAGCGGAAGCATCACCAGTTTTTACACTAAAAATAAGGTGCCTATTTCTATGGAAGGTATTTTCTGCCAAATTTAAATAAATAAGTTAAATGATAAAAATGAAAACCAGATTAACAATTTCATTATAGAAAACTATACGCAAAATATGTGCCAAAATTGAAAATAAAATGAAAAGATTTAAGTTTCATTTTATTTTTCACTGTGAAAACGCATTGTCCCTGTCAAATGGAAAAATAAAATGCAGTTGGTGATTTGACTTTTCATTTTCACTGCGATCTCAAGGCGAGACTGCCAATATTAAAATGGAAAACCAAACATGAAAAAGAAAATGCAAATACATTTTTACAAAGCCTTTTACTAATGCTCACGCAATAATAGTGACACAATTCACATTAAAATGTAAAGTTTAGTTTTCATTTTATTGTCTCTTTTATTTCACAGTTTTCATTTTCAAAGTCAACATGTATGCAAATTTTATGTTAATCAGTGGGCGGGTCTTGTGTAAACGCAGCATAGAGTGTCTGAGGGCATGAGTGAAGCGCGTAGCATGTAGTGATGGGAAGTTCGGATCATTTTACCGACTCGGACCTTTGAGTCTCCTTCAGCAAAATGAACAAACCTTTTTTTCCAAGTTCATTTTAGCAAAATATAATTAAGATGTTATGTTTTACTTCCCTAACACATCTACTGCTTACACACGTTGATTACACTACAAACAAGACAAAACTAAATGCTATAAGAAACAGAAAATATTCATTCATTGTTCACCTGGGTCTTTAGTCTGTGATTCGCTCACCTCACCTCTTATCTGACAAGTTTTCGTGTTTGAGTCGTTCGTTCATCACCTACAGCTCCATAAGCTAAACCTATGCAGTCTGAGCCGGAAAGAGAATTTATTAGTTTATCTCTTGAGATCAGGTTTGTTCGACTTAACGCAGCGCAGCGCAGCTCGATCAAATTCTGACTTGAAGCAGTGCATGCCGGTTAGACATTTTGTCCGACTTGAGACGGCGCCGACGCCTCGTGACTGTCACGTGTGTCATCAAAGTACCGCGATAGTGATTCGAGAGCAGCGACTGACTCAGCCGGCGCAGTTTCTTCAGAGCGGCTGCAGTTTCTCTGATGATCACATGACTGTTTCACGATTGGCCAGATTCACCGCATGACAATGTACACGTGTGTTTCAGGTTTATTCTAACATCCTCAAGTCCGATAATGCTGACAAATCTGTGTTTTTAGAACAGTAAAAGTGTTTTTACTGTAGTCACAATGTTATATTGAGTCAGATTTATCATAAAACACTGATAAAAGCATATATAACCCCACTTTATTAGTATTTAAACAGTATATGTTTATGTTGATCATTATTCTTGTTCAGATGGCGCTGTATTAAGCAGTATATGAAATGTGTTTCTGTTGCTCATGAAAACTCTTTTGAAAAGTCTGTGTATTTGATAAATATTGCATTTAATTCACTTCATCTGTGATAGTGTATGCAAACACCAGGAGAGCTTCACTGACGAGAGCAGAAAGTGTTCGACTTAACAGCTCCACACCTATAGGGTCCGAGTTGTTCGTTTATCACGTGACAGTCCGGTAAGATGAACGAACGACTTGAAAAAAAACGAAGATTTGTGAGCTAAGTGAACTAATTCCAGTACAGAATCTAATAGGATGCTGCACAAGCACGACTGAATTCGTTCAAGAACGACCCATCACTATTGAGTATGCCATTTAGGACGCAGCCTGTAACTTAGGTGAGTAAACTTTCTCTTGCCTCACGTGATGCTGCTCCATCCTCTGTCGGATTGTTCTCTCGCTTACTCTGAATAAGTTCACTATCTCGATCACTAAAACCAATTAGAAGATGCATCTTTAGTGCCTCTATTGGGATGTCATACATGGGATGGCCATTTTCCAGCATAAGTTTGCCCCGCCCACTGATTAACAGAACATTTGCATACATGTTGACTTTGAAAATGAAAACTGTGAAATAAAAGAGACAATAAAACGAAAACTAAACTTTACATTTTAATGTGAATTGTGTCACTATTATTGCGTGAGCATTAGTAAAAGGCTTTGTAAAAAATGTATTTGCATGTTCTTTTTCACGTTTGCCTTTCCATTTTAATATTGGCAGTCTTGCCTTGAGTTCGCAGTGAAAATGAAAAGTCAAATCACCAACTGCATTTTATTTTTCCATTTGACAGGGACAATGCGTTTTCACAGTGAAAAATAAAATGAAACTTAAATCTTTTCATTTTATTTTCAATTTTGGCACATATTTTGCGTATAGTTTTCTATAATGAAATTATTAATCTGGTTTTCATTTTTATCATGTAATTTATTTATTTAAATTTGGCAGGAATTACCTTCCATATATTTCAGCCGAATAAGAGTTCGATAAATACATTACGAGCTGATTTCACTCAAATACATCAGGTTTGTGACATGTTAAATCAAATGCTGTTTGGAGTTTAGAAGAATCGTAGTCAACACGAAACAGACAACAAACAATGTTCATTTGCTTTCGGGTGAGAAATATCACACATACCGACTCACATGTCCATCAGGCAGATACACACAAATCCTGACTAAGCATATATGAATCTCAATAAAGATTTAAAGGTACTTTGTGTTGTAAATCATCGATTGTGTCTGTTTAAAATGGTGACATCAAGTCTTGGCTTTCACTCTCATTTATGACTAGACCGTGTTACGGGTTGCCAGATCTCGGGAAAATGTTCCACTCTTTCATCACGGAGACGTCTATATAATGTGTGTGATTATGAAAGGCATATTTGTAAGACGTTTATCCTACTCATCTGGAATACACTGCATACACTGTGAACATTTCAGCTTAAAATAATGAAGTTCAAAGGCTGCATAATATTTTAAAGTCAAATCAAAGTGTTCAACAAGTTATTTCTGTAGCGGACCACTGCCTTAACATAAGCGGAAGGGGCCCTGGATTCAGTTGTTGTTAGCTCTCTCTCCAAATTTACTCCGAAAATTATTAGCTCAATAAATCCCTAAGGTTACTATTGGTATATTGAAATATAGCTTGGAATAATTTACTTAAATCAAATGGAAAAAAAAGTGAGCAAACGAAATAAACATCTGTCTTACTGTCGCTGATCTGGGTCCTTATTTCTGTGACGCACTTTCAAACACGAGTGATTTCAGGCCCTGAAGAAGAGACTGCGGGTCGGTGATCACGTGAACCACTGAGAATTCCTGCTGTCTCAGGAGCTGTCTGGGATGACTCCCGTAGATCAGGTTACTGAGAGATTTATAGTTTTAGACAGCTGCGAACTGATCTCTCATGTGAAAGTTTAGCGTGTGCAGTTCGTCATCTGATGATCCGAGGGGAAATTTCTGTCCCCTCAAACTCAAACAACTTTATACCAGCATTAAATCAGTTCTCTGGTCGACAACCATCACAGGACGACGTCTTTACACTTTAAATAAACGCAGGCATCCCAGGTAGCCAGCGGAATCGGGCCGGTTTCGGCTGCGTGTCGGCTCACTCGGCTGTGTGCTGGCAGCGGCTCGCCAGAAGTGAGCCAGCTCTGGCCCAGTAACGGTTGCCAGATTTGGCTAGGCTTTGGATCAGTGGATATGGCCCGATTCTGGTTGAAAAACGGCACGTTTAGCCGCATTCAGCCCGACTGTGGGCCACAAGTGTTAATCCCAAAAATGTCAAAATTTAAGTTTTTACTCCTTGTGCTAATATTTGGTCCCCACAATAGAGACTACAGGCACACACAGTTAATTAATTAAGCTCAATTACAAATTTTTACAAAACTGTATTTAATTGTCATATTTTTTCAAAAGTTTTTATTACTCTTAAGTTAGATTTCTATTAATTTTTAGGCTGACCTCAAATGGACTTTGCTTATCATTTATAAATGTTCGCTTCATCTAAATTATATGACACTTTCTGACTGTGTGATTTTTCTACACCCCCAAAATAGAATGGTACCTGGCTGTAACAGAGCTAAAAAATGCTTTCACCAGGTCTCCCCTTTATAACACTATTTTCAGGCTTGATAATGTGGCAAAATTTAAAAACTGATACCTCAACTTTTGCCAAAATATGATTTCAAATGTTGATAATAGTCATTTTATTTCCAAATAAAATCCAAAAACAAAATGTAGTGAGTAGGATGAGCCAATAAGTGATCCTCTGCTGCCATCTTCTGGTTATGAAAACAACATTATTATTAATAAGTGTTAAGTAATAATAATAATAATAATAATAATAAAATATAATTCAAGGTATTTTTTGACATGTTTATTCAATATTAGCAGGATAAATGTACAATGTGCTTTCCAGAAATACCATCAGTTAACAGCAAGTCTTTAAGGTATTGTGACATGAATTTCACTTCAGAATACAAAAGCAGCTCATAAACAATAATAACTAATAAATAAATAAAAGCATAAACAAACATTTAAAGAGGAAAAGAAAGAAAAAATAAAAATAAATAAAAACATACTAATATCTATAGGTGTTAATATTGGTGACTAAATAGTCACTAAAGTTCAACAGTCACTACCTCTGTAAAAGCCCAAAAAGGGATATTTCCCTAAATCTCTCCAGTAACATAATACTATAATAAAGACATGTCATTTAGAACACACACACACATAAAAAAGAACATCAGAACCCAAGAGAACTAAGACCATTCTTTATGAATTTGAGAAATCTGACCACCCAAAAACCCTAATTTACACACAAAACCATTTTTCGCACATCTGGAGACAAGTGATCTATAAAAGGAGACCATACATTCTGAAAGCTATTTATATTACCCCTAAGCACAGCTGCCAGCCTCTCATGAGGCAAAACTGCAAAAATCTCTCTGTACCATTGTGTGACAGAGGGGGGAGTGTTTTTATCCATCTAATGAGGATGCACTTTCTTGCCACAAGTAGCAATTTATCTAACAATCTATAACCTTTTGCGTCAAGTGTCAGTGACAATGCTTGTCTTTTAGACGGGAGCCCCAAAAGAAATAGACCAGGATCCATTTTCAATTTTATCTTAAGAATGGTGCTAATTTCATAAGCAATAAAGTTCCAGAATCTTGAAATGAGCTTGCACCTCCAAAAACAATGAAAGTATGTCCCCAACTCTGTATGGCACTTAACACATAGAGCTGGTATAGAGGGGTCAATTTTATTCATTAAAAACTGGCGTTATATGCAACCTGTGTAGAATCTTGTACTGAGTCTCTCTAAGCCGGTTACAAGTGAAAGTGGATCTAACACTTTTCATAGCCTCCTGCCAGTCATCATCTATATAAACATTACCCAGATCTTCCTCCCATTTCTGAGCCACTGTGTTCAAAAGTCCAGAGACATTAGAGTATAATAAAATCTAGAAATAAAATGAGCACCATTGGTTGTATTGATAAACTCTCCAGGCTGCTAAATGCTAATGAATCTGGTACCTGCTTTAGCTTTGAAATAGCATAGTGCCGATTTGCAGATTTCCAAAGTGATGTTGATTTGGAAGATCAAACTTCTGTCGTAATTGTTGGAAGGACATTAGAGAGCCATCCTGGAATAAGTCTCCTAGTACACGAATCCCCTTCATGTGCCATGTTTTAAAGAGAGGTGAACCTATGCCAGGAACAAAATCCTGATTCAAATAATTGGATTCAACATAAATATAGTTTCACCTCTCCCAAAGAACCTGGACATCTGTCGCCAAACTTTGATAAAACTATAGAGTATTGGATTTTTCCTCACTGTGTCATCATACTTATAGGGACAAGCAAACAAGCTCCAGACAGAGAGTGGAGAACAGGCCCAGGAATCAACAGTAGGACACAGATCATAATAAGACCTAAACCACTCCCAAATGAGTCTGGAATGGTAAGCCCAGTTATAATATAAGATGTTTGGCATTGCTAATCCACCCAACTCCACTGGCATCTGCAAAGATTTCATCTTTTGTCTAGGCTTTTTTCCATTCCATATAAATCTAGAAAAAGCACTTTCCAGCTGAGCAGAGACTTTCCTACTTAACCATAAGAGTAACATCTGAAGAGGGTACAATAATCGAGGGAGAATATTCATCTTGATTAAACATATTCTACCAAGCAGTAAAAGAGGAAGTGCTTGCCAACGGTTTAAATCTCTTTTAACGGTATAAATAATTGGAGCATTATTAAGTTTCCATAATTTATTTAAATCAACTGACACATTAATCCCAAGATAAACAAATCCAGATTTTGACCATTTAAAGGGGAAGTTGATTAAAGATTCAGTATCAAAATTGCCTAATTGTAATGCTTCTGATTTGTTAAAATTAATTTTGTACCCTGAGATTAAAGTAAATTTATTAAATAATGATAATGTTGCTGGTATAGATAATTCAGGTGATGATAAAAACAACAGGATGTCGTCTGCATACAATGCCCTTTATATCTTTATTCTGTCTAATATTCTTCTGCTAGAGGTTCCAAAGCCAGCGCAAACAAGAGAGGGCTCAGCGGACATCCCTGTCTGGTGCCCCTGGCAAGTGGGAAAGGGTCTGACCATAGACCACTAGTAATAACACAAAACATAGGGGAATGGTAGATAGTTTGAATCCATTTTAGAAATTCGCCCTCTATACCGAATCTCTGCAAGGCCTTGATCGGTATACTGTATAACATTCAAGAGTCTCCTTATATTTGTGATAGAAAAACGCTTCTGTATAAAGCCCGTCTGATCTGGGTTTACAAGCTTAGGAAGAACCACCTCAAGTCTTCTAGCCAGCAGCTTGGAAAGTATCTTAGCATCGACCCCAGTTAAGCTAATAGGTCGATAAGAGCTACATAAATCGGGTGGTTTATTCTTTTTAAGAATTAAAGAAATATTTGCCAAGTTTAAAGTGGGCGGAAGCTGACCATTTTTCAGCGAATCTACAAACATTTCAGTAAGTGATCCTGCTATTTCTTTTCCCATTTTTTAAAATAAAATTCTGGACAAAAACCATCTGGCCCAGGGGCCTTTCCTCCTCCTCGAGACTTTATGGAATAAAGAACTTCCTCTTCTGTGATTGGCCTACAGAGGTCAGAGATTGCTCTTCAGCTGTGAGAGAGGGGAGTCTAATGTTATTAAGAAAAAGATTCATCCTTTGCTCTGTCAAGTGACATTCTGATGAGTAAAGATTTTGATAATATTCTTTCATAAGTTTATTAATGTATTTATTTTCAGACCTATGAGCCCCAGAAGTATCCTTTAAGGAAGAGATTACATTAGTCTCTGTCCTCCCACTAGCCAGCTCTGCAAAAAATGGACCAGGTTTATTCCCTGACTCATAAAGTCTATGTCGGGCAAAGAAGAGAGATGATTCAACCTTTTTGGTTAATAGCTGATCTAAAGCCAAACGGGCTGCATTAAGCTGCTGGGACACACCTCTGGAAGGTGACAATTTGAAATCTCCCTCCAAAATCAGAATTTTCTTTTCAAGTTCCATTATATTTTTCATTGCTGCTTTCTTTTTAGCTGAGATATAAGATATAATTACACCTCTTAAATAGGCTTTTGCTGACTCCCATAAGACTGAAGGAGTGACTTCGGGAGCTTTATTAGTTTCAATAAAGAATTTTCACTGTTGTTTGAGACACTGCATAAATTTAGGACAGCTCAGTAATGAAGGGATAAGTCGCCACTGTCTGCTGTATGGATCTCTATACGGAGGACAAACAATCACTGTAATGGGAGAGTGGTCAGACAAAGTCAGACAAAGAGAATCACGTCTTGCCCATAATTCAAGGTATAATGACTTAAATGTACATCTCAGATGATAAAAAATAAATTAATAAAATAGATATAAATATAACTTTGGCTATTTTACATCTCACGTGCGAAGCCCGCGAAAGAACCAGAGGCTATATAAGCTGCGGTCCGCTCACATCACTCCCTTTGACTGAGTGGACATCCCTTGACGGAAGAGCTTTCCTCAGGTGAAGTATTTTTGTGTACGTAAGTGTAAAATTGACGGACTGTCCTTTAAAAGTACCATATCTAAGCCTACTGTTCACACAGATGAGTCTTTCCGTCTTTATTTTCTATTGGCCGCTGACTAACTGTTACCGTTAATACCGTTATCTGTATGACTTCATTTGCACAGATCTGATAGGATTGAGAAAACCTCACATTCATGTCGGTCAAGGTAACGTTAGTTAAAAAATATATTCATTTTACACTCATCAACAATAATATTTTCACACTTAAGTTGTGTTGTTTCACAAATTTGAGAGAGTGTGTGACACTGACACACACTGAACGCATACGCTCTCTCTCTCTACGTGTGTGAGCGAGCGAGAGACAGAAAGACTCACAAACCAATGTAGCCTATCCTTATCATAATAATAATAATAATAATAATAATAATAATAAATTATATTATAAATAATATATATATATATATATATATATATATATATATATATATATATATTTTTATTAATAAAGAATTACAATAAAAGTAAAAGATTTAGGTCTGTGTACAGCAGGGAAGAAAAAAAAGTCATATTCAAGTAAAATAATTATATTCAATATTGAAAATATTCATTCTTTTTTCTTTCTTTTTTTAGGATGTCATCCGATTGTTGTAAGTGATCAATCTAGTCATTCTGCATCTTGCCATGTTCAACACACTGGTTAGTCAATAATCATTTATTAAAAATCAGTACATTTCAATTTGTACAGATATATGCATCTGACTCGTACTGAGTGATGCTTTTTCTTTTTCTCTCCTTTGTTTTTGTGTCAGTAGCTGCTGCACCCCAAATGCTCCACAGCATTGAGTGTCTTTGGCTTTGTAAGTACATTTTTTTCAGTTGACTGTCAAACACATTCACAATATTTGTATGCAGCAGTTTTAATTCATATATTTGTTACAATGCGAGTGAGACGAGAGGCGAGCGGATCCACGTGCAAGCTTTTATTAGAAGGACGAGACAGATACATGGTCAGGCAGGCAGGGTCAAAACAGTAGCGAGCATTATCCATAGGGGCGATCCGAGAGAGAATAGTCCAATAACCAGAGCGAGAGTCCAATAGGCAGGCGGTGATGAGTCGTACACGATAATCCAGGCGCGAATACAAACTAGGGAACTGAGGAATCTAGGAACACGGGGACTAGGAAACTAGGAAACATAGACAAGATAACAACAATACAACACTCCGTGCAGTGTACAAGGAAGTCCGGGGTTTTATAGAGCGCCTGATTGGTCATGGGGGCTAACGCAATCAGCACGGTGGAGGATGGGAGATGCAGTCCAAAATGCAAAGCAACAGTCAGAGAGCATGAAAAGGTGAGAGTGACATCTGGTGGTGGGTAGTCCGCAGAACACTGACCAGATCCGTGACATAGCCCCCCCCCAAGGAGCGGCTTCCAGACGCTCCAACCGAATAAGCAGAAAAAAACAGTCCAGGGGAGTGGTGGGGGGGCCAGGAGACTGAGGCAGAATCGGCTGGGCAAAGGCCCTCCAGGGCGGAGCCGGAGGCGGAGCAGGCGGCTTAGGAGCCCTCCAGGGCGGAGGCGGAGCAGGAGGCGCAGGAGCCCTCCAGGGCAGAGGCGGAGCAGGAGCCCTCCAGGGCGGAGCCGGAGGCGGAGCAGGAGGTGCAGGAGCCCTCCAGGGCAGAGCTGGTGGCGGAGCAGGAGGCGCAGGAGCCCTCCAGGGTGGAGCAGAAGGCGCAGGAGCCCTCTGGGGCGGAACAGGAGGCGGAGCAGGAGGCGCAGCAGCCCTCCGGGGCGGAACAGGAATCCGCGTCTCGGTCTGGGACCTGGGGAAAGCAGGGACAGAGGAGGTAGACAGAATAGGGGGAGAAGGCGCAGCAGCCCTCCGGGGCGGAACAGGAGGCGGAGCAGCCCTCCGGGGCGGAACAGGAGGCAGAGCAGCCCTCCGGGGCGGAACAGGAGGCGGAGCAGCCCTCCGGGGCAGAACAGGAGGCGCAGCAGCCCTTCGGGGTGGAACAGGAACCCGCATCATAGTCTGGAACCTGGGGAAAGCAGAGATAGAGAAGGCAAACAGAATAGGGGGAGAAGCAGAGAGCTTGTAAGGGGACGCCACCTCCAAGGGAGGATCTACAGCCGTAGCTGACACCTCAGGAGGTATTGGCGCGACTTCTCCGACCGAGGGGAGCTCTAGAGCAGGCTTGTGACCAGACGGGAGCTCTGGGGCAGGCTTGTGACCAGACGGGAACTCTGGAGCAGGCTTGTGACCAGACGGGAGCTCTGGAGCAGGCTTGTGACCAGACGTGACCGCAGGAGTTGGCTGGCGAACAGATGTGACCTCTGGAGCCGAGTGTGCAGCCCACACACTGAGAATGGCGATCGCCAGCACGCTAGCAGACATGACGTGACAAGGCTCAGGGAGGTCAGACGAGACCTCTGGCGCAGACTTGACGACGGGCAGGACTTCTGGAATTGTCAAGATCTCTGGAGCGTAGTGTGCGGCCCAGATGCTGAGGATGGCGGTTGCCATCACACTGGCAGACATGATGTGACAAAGCTCTGGGCGGTCAAACGAAACGCGACTTGACTTTGGGCGCTCAGACGAGACGTGACTTGACTCTGGGCCGTCAGGCGGGACATGGTGAGGCTCTGGACAGATAGACGAGATGTGTCGGGGCTCTGGAAGGTCAGACGAGACGTGACTTGGCTCTGGAACAGCAGTAATAACTTCCTTTGGCTTATGAAGATCAGCTGTGGTTTGACTTAGTTCGTGGAGATTGGCCGTGACTTGACTTAATTCGTGAAGCTCAGTAGTGAACTGACTTGACTCTTGGAGATCAGCGGTGATTTGACTTGGCCTATGAGGATCAACGGTGACTTGACCTGACTTGTGAGGATCATTGACTTTACTTGACTCCGGAACCACGGCTGTGGCTTTGCTTGACTCAGGAGGAACGGCCCTGACTTCACTTGGCTTGTGAAGATTAACAATGACTTCACCTGGCTCAGGAACAACAGCCTTGATGTTGCTGGACTTGGAAGCTTGACTGGACCTGGAAGCTTGACTGGACCTGGAAGCTTGACTGGACCTGGAAGCTTGACTGGACTTGGAGGCTACAGCCGTAGCCTGACTTGACTCTGGGGCAGCGGCTGAAGCTTGACTTGGCTCTGGAAAAACAGCAGCAGCTCGGCTTGGCTCATGAGGATCCGCTGTAACGGGACTTGACTCCTGAACAACATGGCTTGGCTCAGGAACAACATGGCTTGACTCAGGAACAACAGCTGTAACGTGACTTGACTCAGGAACAACAGGGCTTGACTCAGGAACAACAGCTGTAACGTGACTTGACTCGTGAAGAACAGCTGTGACTTGGCTTGACTCGTGGGGAACAGCTGTGACTTGGCTTGACTCGTGGGGAACAGCTGTGACTTGGCCTGACTCTGTGTCTTGACTTGACTCTGGGGTAGCCGCCGCGGTATGAAGGAGCGCCATTTTTGCTGCCCATACCGTCACTAGAGGTGTGTCCAGCACGTGGGCCATCATGACCACAGGTGGCGTCCGGGTGCTGACCACAGGTTCTGTAATGGCGGCCATCTTGTGCAGTTGCTTGGAGACGGCGGCCATCTTGTGCAGTGGCTCTGGCGTGGCAGCCATCTTGTGCAGTGGCTCTGGCGTGGCAGCCATCTTGTGCAGTGGCTCTGGCGTGGCAGCCATCTTGTGCAGTGGCTCAGGAAACACAGCTGCAATTTGACTTGACTTGGGAACTTGACTAGACTCAGGAAACAGCTGCAACTTGACTGGACTCGGAAACTTGACTTGACTCAGGAAATGCAGCTGTACCTTGACTTGACTTGGAAACTCGACTTGACCCAGGAAACACAGCTGCAACTTGACTTGACTTGGAAACTTGACTTGACTCAGGAAATGCAGCTGTACCTTGACTTGACTTGGAGACTCGACTTGACTCAGGAAATACAGCTGCAACTTGACTTGACTCAGGAAACGCAGCTGCAACACTATATGGCTCTGGGATGGCAGCCGTGACGTGACAGAGCTCTGTCTTCGCCGCCATCTTGTGAACGGGCTCTGTAGTCACCGCCATTGTGTGGACGTGCTCCGACGCGGCCGCCATTTTGTGAACGGGCACCGCTGTTGCTGCTACCGCGTTAACGCGCTCCGGCGCGGCCGCCATCTTGTGCGCAGGCTCTGCTGACGCCGCCATAGCATGAGCGCGCTCCAACACGGCCGCCATTTCACGAGCGATCCAGGCGGTAAACTTGTTTGTGGCGTCGTGATCCGGTGTGACCACCAGTCTGCGAGAGGGATGCGCGGCTGCCATGTCCGCGTTGTCGCGTTCCTGCTACTTTAGCAAACCAGCTAATATTGCTTTGGTTAATTTTGTTGTTGTTATTAATTAAATTAATATAGTGTATTTCATACACATTTCCATTGGGAATCCAGACCTGGGCCAGTACCGGCTAATTGTATAATCTATGCTGGCGTGATTGTGGCCCGATGCCGGCAGTGTCAGTTCAGTTTCGGCACCCGGACTCGGGCCAGCGTACTCGGGCCAATTCTGGCACGTCATTCACTCCCGTGATTCACACGACTCCGGCAACCGCATCTGGCCCAAGTCATTTCTTCCGGCCGTTATTAGGCCAGATCATTTTGGCTACCTGGGTTAGCTCCACTCCTAATTAAACACAGCTGAACCAGCTAATCAAGGTCTTACTAGGCACACTAGAAACCTCCAGGCAGGTGTTGAGGCAAGTTGTAGTTAAGGGGGGGAGAAAAGAAGACAATTGGCCAAAGTTTAAGGTCTTGTCGCCATGTGCCCTGGTGATGTCATCTGATTGGACTGCTGCCAAACTTAAGCCCAGCAACACACTGACTCCCTCCCACTTGACCCACGGACCACTCTACAACAACCAGCCTAACGTTACACCTATTTTCTGAGGTAAGTCACTTTTTAGTTTTTAAAAGTTGATAGGGGCCTATATGACAATGACAAGACAGGCTGACAACAGAGACTGTGATATAATAAAACATTCTGACAGTATTTGGTCTAAGAAATGTTTTTCTGACAGGAAAATGTATTTTTCTGAAGTAATTTTTAACTCCAATCAAGATATATTAATGCTTTTTACAATGTTAGGAATAAATACAGTATAATAAAACATATTCTAATAGGATCTGGCGTGAGAGGAGGGATTCTGACAAGAAAATGCTTTTTTTGAGAAATGTTTTTTTTCAATTTAATGTACCTTTCATTTGTTCATGACCTTCATGAATGAATTTAACTTGAATTAAAGGGAAAAAACACTTTAGAATAGGATAGAAACACTCCTCTCAAAGCAAATCCTGTCAGAATATACTTGGTGTAATAACTAACGTTACAGTATAATGAAGTCTATTCTGACAGGATTTGATTTGAGAGGATTGTTTCTGAAAGGAACTTTGCTGTGTATCAGAAAACAGTGCATTAAGTTAGACAAATAATAGTAAACGTTACCATGAGTATTTTCTTTGTATTTTTGCTTATCCTCAAGATGTCTGCACACCTTATAGCCACCCCAATTTATCATTGCACAACTCCTAAAATGACAGAGGGGGAAAAATAATAATTAGTATATTAGCACATACAATGTCAATATATTTAAAATATGACAATATAATTAAAGAATTTAAATTTCACAAACTATCCCCTTAATCATACATATTTATTTTTCTGTGTTTTTTTTTTATGTTTGCTTCATTTGCTATCTTCAGGAAAAAAAAAAAAACTAACTTCTTTCATGTTTTTCCTCATCAGAATGGCATCTCCGTATAGCCGCCCCAGTCCCATCAGGGTCAAGTGTGTACTGAACCGTAGAAATGCAAAAACCCTAAACTTTAAGCTTGAAAATGGTGAAATTAGGCCTGGCAATCAAGAGGTCACATACCTTAGTGCACTGTCCACTGGTGGTCAGGTGTACGTCACACAGTCCTCTTCAGACAGTGCAGCCTTCGAAGAAGGTGTGACGTACTACATAAAAACTACACCGTGTCCTCAAGGTATGGGCAAGAACGTCTGTTCATGGGGCCGAACAAAACGACCTACAAAACCGCTCCCCTCACACTGACCTTTGATGCCGAGAAGATGGCCAAAGATGCTCTTATTCCACCATCTGTCTCGGTGACTGGGGATGAGCGGGACCTCTTTTCAAGAGGGGGCTTCTCAACTCTGGAAGGAACAGTGGAACATGTAAGTGATTTAAACTGAATGATCAAAAACTGCCCAAAACATTATTAATTAATATTTAACAATTGATATTTTAATTTAAAATACCTTTATAGATGCAGGTTCCAAGGATGACGACTGTGAGGGACACAGAAGTCCCCATCTTGGATCTGGGGATCAAAAGCGGCTCCAGTATCCTTGAGGTGTCCTTGTGGCGGGACCAGGCCCTGACCAAGCTCCAAATAAATGACAAAATTAACATCTGTCACCTCTGAGCAAATGCCAAGGCCTTCAAGTTCAATTCAACCGCCTACACAACTGTGGAGGTATGCAACATACACAGTGCAGGGCAACTCTGACCCTCTGTTCTGAAGCATAATCAAATATGCTTGTCTGTAATCTTCAGGAAATCCAGAAGACTCTGGCAAGATTTTGCAGCTGTGTACATTTTGAATACATAAATTATAACAAATAAATATATAATTAACATCAATTCATAATATAGTCATAAATAAATTATATATATATATATATATGTATGTATAAAACAAACATCAAATACAATTCATTAAAAACAAGTTAATTACATACAGAATGAATTAAAATTAAGTTCATTTAAAACCATTAATAGAATTAATTTTAAAAAAAGTTTGAAGATACATTATAATGAACAAGTTCATAAGTAATAAATAATATATAAATTCATTAAAAATAAGTTTATAAAACCTTATTATAATAAATACAATTCATTAAAAACGTCTCAGGTTACGTATGTAACCCTGGTTCCCTGAGAAGGGAACGAGACACTGCGTCCTCTAGACTTGTGGCCATGCTTCGGACACATGCTTCAGACGAAGAAGCGGATGTTGTGTTCGACCGGCGCCCTTTTGTACTATGCGGTCGCGCCGGTATGACGCGCCAGCAGCGACGAGTCGCGCCGGCAGTGACGTCATAGGCTGTCGCCGGCCAGTACCTTGTAGTTTTTGTATATAGCTTCAGACACGGGTCACGTAGGAGACGTTCCCCATTAGCGACCTCTAGAGGACGCAGTGTCTCGTTCCCTTCTCAGGGAACCAGGGTTACATACGTAACCTGAGACGTTCCCTTTCGAGGAACTCGAACTGCGTCCTCTAGAGGTCGCTAATGGGGAACGGTTATACCCACGCTGCCATGCTGAGGGGAGTGCAAGCCCGAGACAGGGGCGAGCACTAAGTACCAGCCCCACTTAAGTAAGTGGAGCTGCCCAAAAGACGTCCAGGCGGCTGTCAGTGACTTAATCCCTTCGGCCAGTGGCCTGAGCTGTATACCAAAGGACTTACCTGTAAGGCCCAGGCTAATGATGCCTGGCTAAGGGCAGAGCTCAGCCTTGGAATCAGAAGAGAGATTCCTTTAAGGGATATAGCCTACAGTCTAGGAATGCAGCCTAGACCTGGGCCTGTCACCAGGGAGTTCGCCTGTTGCTAGGTAACCCTGCTCGCAGGGAAAGTAGCACAGGTCAAAGCACTCTATTCAGAAGTATCGTCTCATAGGCGATACAAAGGTCGAGTGTAGCCCAAGATTCCGGGGCTTTAAACAACTCAAAAAAGGGTACGAAGCCGAGCGCGTGATCCCCACCATACAGGATTTGAGAAAGAACACAAGAAGCTAGTGTGCGTTTTTACCACCGAAGTGGATTTCAGACTGTGTCCGGCGAGCCTGGACACTACATACCATTTTGGAAGGAGCTCTGGGAAGCAGAGAATGCAAACCCCCGGAAAAGGGGAAGGTTCTGAGTACTCAGGGAGCGGAATCGTGCTCAACATGACCCATCCGCAGAAAGGGGAGCACTATAGCGCTCAGTAAGAGCGGTCCTGGACGGGATGCCCCCGGAGCAGGGGAGACATGATTTTCATGGGACGAGAGACCCAGATGCTCGACAGGGTATAGCATGCTCACAGAAGACCCTCAAATAGAGAGGAGCAAAAAACCGACTTACATCATCCCACCAGGGGCTACTACCTGGAAAGCCAGAGCCGTAGGGAGCGGAGGTCCTTCTCATGTCAAAGAGAGGAATGTCTGAGCTCCGACTGAGGATGACAAGCTCTTACAAAGTACCCTCAGTGAGGGGAGCAATTGTCCATCTCATGTAATGTCAGGAGAGACATTACAGGGGCAGAGAGAAAAAACTGCTGTCTGTGGGGATTTAAGAAGGCCCCAATAGGTAGAGCAGCTTTCGCACACACAAGTGGCGAAAAGCGAAACACATCGGACGGCAGCAAGCGACCGATTTATCCGATGAGACAAGAACTCCATCCTGTAACCAGGCGAGCATATAGCAGCCACAGGACAGATACTCCGTGACGAGAGGAAAAACCCTCTGCACGACGTACCTAAGCATCCCAAAGAGGGAAGCACTGCCATGCTCTTCTCCAAACAGAAACGAGGCCGTGACCCGTACTGCCGAAGGGACATAGCCTAGATGGAGTGACACGGTTCCAGTGCGCGCAAACGCGACCAAAACTAAAACACGTTGGGCGACAGCACGCGGTCGACTAATCCAACAGTGATGGGACGCACAGCAGTTGAAGGGGTAGGCACCTAACCTACTGAGAGGAAAGGGCCTACTCACTCTGCCCAGGAAAGCTTGCTGGAATGACCCTGCATAGCAGGGAAGCACAGCCTGCACACCCCGTGTCAAAATGACATAATGATGGTAGAGAAGAGGTCAAAAGACCCGAATCGCTGACTGCATAAGGCTCCACGAGGCAGCTAACCCCATCCAAGTGGGGTGACATATCCCCTAAACACACATAATGTGGTGGGGGACAAATCACAACGAGCGGCAGCAAGCGGCCGGTCCTCTGGTGTGGTCAAGGTGGAGCATCAGTGACTTCAAGGAAGATACCTGACCCTCCTCAGAGAGGGAGGGAGGATCCATCCATCCTACCAAGGGAAGTGTGCTTTGAACCACCTCATCTCATGAGATGGATACAACCCTTTCCTGGGACGAATGACCAGGAAGAAGCATAGAACGAGACCCAACATGGAGGGGGAGTCGAATCATTCTTAAAAATAGGTTGAAGCCAACCTATATAGACAAAAATGCCCTAGAACCTTCAGTAGTAGCTGAGGCGAGCACTAAGGCTAGCCCTCCATGGAGGGGAGCCTACCAGGGTGACCGCAATGGCTGGAACGAGCAATCGTCACCATCCGCCAAGAGGAGTCTCAGCTGTATTCGCCCAAGTAATACGTGCTCTAGAACCTTCAGTCTGCAGCTGAGGCGAGCACTAAAGGCTAGCCCTCCATAGAGGGGAGCCTCACCCAGGGCGACAGCAGGGGACGTCCTCACCTTCCGTCAGGAGGGGCTTTAGCCGTATCTGCCCAAGCAAACCGTGCTCTAAACCCCTCAGCTCCTAACTGGGGTGAGCACCAAAGGCTAACCCTCCAAGGAGGGGAGCCTAAAACAGGGCGTCAAGATGGCTAGAAAGGGAGATCCTCACCTTTTGCCAAGAATTTTAGCTATATCCACCCGAACACTTCACGCTTCTCCTTCTCAAAGGGGAGCGTAGGCCCTGTTCAGCCAACCCGCAGGTATGCATGAACAGAGGCCTAAACACGCTTACAAACAGGCTGCCGCTCCTCAGAGGCAGCACCGAGAAGAGGTTTCCGCAGAAACGTCTAAAGCATGAGAAATGGGTGGATAGCTCGGCAGCAGAAAGCCCCTCAGGATGAGGCATGGGAAGAGAGTGACGTTTTCAGCCATAGACATCAGGGGTGTCTCGTGAAGAGACTTCCGAGAACATGCCTGGAAAAGGACAAAAAGAAGAGTCCTGGAAAAAGAAGGTGATCAGGGATAAAAACCAGAAAAAGGTTATCTGAATAACGATCAACACGCCATGGGGATTGCAGTAATGGCGAGGGACCCAAATTACGAGAGCTACCTTGTAGCATGTAGAGATGCTTCTGCAGCAGCAGCAGGCAGATCCTCCGAATCCATAAAAAGGAAGGAGATGTCAGCAGTCTCCAGGGGTCCCATTCATGGAGGGGAAGCGTCCTGACCTGAAACATATGAGGAACACGGCAGCCCAAACGCACATACTGCAACACAATAAGCTTAAAATTCTCCAGAAAAGGGAAAAAGGATCACACTCACCCATATGACGAAGATCCTAAAGCTCCATGACTCTATGTAGAGTCCGAACCATCAGTACGGCCGTTCTATATGAGATAGAGCGAACCCAATACATCATATGGTCCAGTAGTAGACTGCAGTTCTACGTAGCAGGGAAATTAGAGAGGGGAGGTGCGCCACCCCTAGAGAGATGCAAGCAGATGTTTATTTGCTCTGGTCATGACGAGAGCGTTGAGAACGCCTCGCCTGAACCACCTCTCTCAGATCCTGGCGGCCTCCCCTCGGCCCGCGGCCTCTCCTGGAACCACCCGCAGGTGGAGGAGGGGCGCGAGCCGCCACACTAGCCTTCTGTGCCTGTCTGCGATCCTCAGACCGGGATGGGCCAGGACCCCTCTGGTGTTCGGGCTCGGACCTGGTCCTTCGAGGTATGAAGGTTTTGAAGGCAGCGGAGCGTGCCTTCGCCTCCTGAAACTTCTCGATAACCGTCTCGACGGAAGTACCGAAAATTTCAGAAGGCGAAACTGGCGCGTCGAGAAGAAAGCCCTTCTCTTTCCTCCCGAGGTCGGCAAGGTTCACCCAGAGATGTCTCTCCGTAACCACCATGGCCTTAGACCTGCCTATAGCAGTGGCGGCCTGCTTGGTAGCACGGAGAGCCAAATCCGTGGTGCGGCGGAGCTCCGCCACCTCATCAGGGGAAAGCCCCTGACCTTTATCCAGGTCCTTCAGCAGATCGGCCTGGTAGGCCTGAAGCACTGCCATGGTGTGCAACGAGGCCACGGCCTGACCAGCTGCCGCGTATGCCCTGCCATTCAAGCTAGATGTTCTCTGAAGGGGCTCGGTTGGCAGGGAGGGAGCCTTGAGAGAAGATGCTTCACCCAAAGAGAGATAGCTCGCAAGCGTCTCTTCAATAGGGGGCATTTTCTCATAGCCATTCTCGCGCATTCCCTCAATATTCGCATAACTGGTGTGTTGGAACCTATGAATGCGTGCAGAAAATGGCTTATTCCATCCCTTCACGACCTCAGTATGGAGGTCGGGAAGAAATGGAAGGCTAACCTGAGCCGGGGGATTATGGTCCGAAAGGAAGCGCTCATCCAGGCGGCCCCGTGGCGTTGCCTTTTTCATGCGCTTCCACGGGAGATCCAGCCTGGCCTTAGCGCGTTCCATAACCTCCAGCAGCTCTTCATACGCGGGGCAGGAGCTTTGAGAAGGCTCGGATTGCATTTCTTCATCAAAAAGCTCCTGCTCTTCCTGGGTGGAACCCAGAAAAGCACTAGCTGCCGGGTCAGATGATGTGAGGGAAATCACATCGTCATCACCCAACAGCTCACTCTCGTCCTCGGCTGACGAACGGGAAAGGGAAAGCCCCTTATCCAGCTTGTCAGCCAGATCCACCTGCGACCCCCACAAGCTCAGTTTCCTCCGTGCCTCAGCAACGGCAGGACCCGAACCGCGGGGAGCAGAATGCTGTCCCTCCTTCCTCGAAAAGAGGGACAAACGAGAGCGGAGTGTCTTAATAGGAAGACGCTCGCAATGCACGCAAATTGCCCCCTCAAGGACGTCGCGTGCGTGCTCTTCGCCCAAACACATGACGCAAAGATCGTGTGTATCATCTGGTGTCAGATATCTGGGACACGGATCCGCACACTTCTTAAACGCCTTGCTAGTAGTGGCCATGGCAAACAATATAAATAGCTTACCCGTAGAATTTGCAGACTTCAAACAGAACAGTCGCTGAAGACGAAGAAGAGGATATTGTGTTTGACCGGCGCCCTTTTGTACTATGCGGTCGCGCCGGTATGACGCACCAGCAGCGACGAGTCGCGCCGGCAGTGACGTCATAGGCTGTCGCCGGCCAGTACCTAGTTTTTGTATATAGCTTCAGACACGGGTCACGTAGGAGACGTTCCCCATTAGCGACCTCTAGAGGACGCAGTTTGAGTTCCTCGAAAGGGAACAAGTTCATTATATATAACAATTCAAATAAATATTAAAATAATTAATTTAAAAACAACATAAAAATCATTAAAAGTAATTTCATTTAAATAAATACATGAAATAAATTTTGAAAAAAATCATTTTGGGAGGTGTCCAATGTACTGTAGGAAAAAAAAAAGACAAATTAGCTTTGTTAGTTTTATGATGATCACATTATTCAAGTTAACAGTATGATGTATGATTAATTTTTCTACTAATTTTGTCTGTTTCGTACTCAAAATACCAATACAATGTTGTTTCACTATGTATTTCATAGACATCCATTGATTTTTATAGCAGGTTACTGATAAACCAGGGGTTTCCAAACTTGGTCCTGGAAGGACGGTGTCATGCACAGTTTAGCTCTTTCAACCCTAATTAAACACAGCTGAACCACCAAATCAAGGTCTTACTAGGCACACTAGAAACCTCCAGGTAGGTGTGTTGAGGCAAGTTGTAGTCAAATTCTGCCCCCCAGGACAGTTTCAACAAATCCTAAAGACTTTTCAGTTGTGTTTGATTGGAATTTTTGCTGCATATAAAAATTGTTTCTCCTAAATTATCGTGTGGTAACTATTTCATAAAATCAAAAACACGCCCAAGGCTGCATTGTGCCTAGCACCAACCTTCTGCCATGACAGTATTCACAATATAGCACAGCCCTTCATAGATTAATGTGTAAACATAACTATTATAACAACAAAAAGCAAAATCACTAAAGATTCATTATCACTAAATTTGTTTTTATTTTTTTTACCTTTTTTTTTTTTGTTGTTGTTGCAATTTCCAAGGTTTTGGAGCAAGGACCAGTGGTGGAGGACATCGTAATCATCGGCTTGTCTGAAGCCAATGGTGAGGTGTCCTTACTCGCTGAGTACACCGCATGCCCCGAAGTCCAGAAGAGCTCCTGTGCCAGCTTCCACTTCACCTAGAAGTTGTCCACGATCACAGGAAAATAAAAAAAATAAATTATGTTGATGAACTGTAAGTTCCCAGTTGTGTGCAAGTTTTGTTTTTTTTTTTAATTCTGTTATTGTTTGTTGTTCCATTGTGTTATATACATGTTAATTGTTTTGCACACACACACACACACACACATAATTGTTCCTTATATAGTTTAATTATTGATATTGATTTCTTTTTTTTTAAATCTAATATTAACATTATTTACAATTTCTCCTGTTGTTATTAAGTTGTTTCTTCCGTTTCATAAGTGAATTTCACACACACACACACACACACCCACCTACTTTAAGACATTCCCTCTGTTCCTCAAAACTTTTTTTTTGGTAATTTGGTCATTTATTGTTTTGTTACTGATTATTCAATAGTAATAAAGTATATGCATATTATTACAAAACCTTTGAAAGTGTGTTTGTGTGCAGTTGGCTAACTGGCAATTGATGTCCAGGGCTCCAGACTAACATTTGAGAGCAGTGGCACCAGCACCACTAAATTCTACAAATGGTGGCACCAGGAGCAGATTTGGTAGCACTGGGGAGGTGGTGTGTAGGATTATTAAAAATATATTTTAATCATAAAACCATAAAATTACTGTTGTTTTGCATTAATAAGGCAGTTGCATATTCATTTCTTGTATATTATGTTTATACCGATTTTACAGTAAAGCACTAAGCTTGAGTTGGGAAGAATACAAAATTTACTTAACAAAAGTAACGTGCAAAATCTGATTTTTATATGGAACGTATATATTCTACTCTTGTACCATATTCTATTAAATGTACCATTATTCTTTTATAGCATAACTGACCAACAACTGCAAAACTGACCAAAACTGGTTTCTTGATGATTTGATATTTTATAGTGATTTTATAATTTCAAAATATGAAGCAAAAAGTAGAAAATGAATTAATAAAATAATGAAATAATAAGCCAGTAAGTGCTTCTCTGCATCCATCTACTGGTTATAATTGTGATTTTATTTTTAATTTTACATAAGTGTAATAGAATAACCAAGTATATTTTGGTCATCTCATTAAAAATAACATTAAACTGGAGAGTTTTAAATTGCTGGAAATAGTTATGTGAAAAGCTTGAAAGTCATTAAAAAGTGCTTGAATTTCTCTCTCAAAAGGTTGTACAAACATTGAAATGAATAATGTAATAACATTCGACTATTTCTGCCACAACAGCATGGACTAGTGATTGTTACTACTTTTGGTTTTCTGACATACAGTACTGTGCAAAAGTCTTAGGCCACTAGTATTTTCATCAGCTAAAAAATGGTTTAAAGTCAGTTAAAGTCTGTCTTTTGCTGTAGTGTGTCAGTAGGAAATATCAGTTTACATTTCTAAACATTCATTTTGCCATTAATTCTAATAATCCAGTGAGATTTTTGTGTGGAGCACAGGCTGTTGTCAGACTCCTTGTGCAAACAGAGATCTGATCTCTCCATCATTCAATCCAGTCTGTCTTAAGAAACAGAAAAAACAGAGACAGACTAAATCCAGAAGAACTGTGGCAACAGCTCGGACGATCACGCCCCGGGACGCATTAATCCTCGGTTCTCTCAATAAGAAAGACTTCTCTCGGACAAACACAGACAAGATCATTTCAAAATACATCATAGCTTAACGAATATAATCGAAAACAGTCGTTTATGTCTCAAGTGAACATGAACTGTTAGAAATAAATCGAGAAATAAATCGGATGTGGTCATTATATTGGATTTCAACATTAAAGAGGCCGCATTCTGCATTCTGTCTTCAATGTTACTCCATAAAAAAACAAAAAGTCGTTCATTTGTCTTGGCTTCTGTTATATATTTATGTATGTATTTATTTATTGCTCTAACAAGAATCAGTATTTAATGTAAACTATGCAATGTTAATATGACTCAGAGATGAAGGCAGTAGTGGTAATGTTGTCCACCAGAGGGGGCCACAGGATAACCAATCTCAATTCAAAGACAGTTTTTTACAGTGTTTCATTTAGATGACAGAACTTTGAAATAGCAAACAGGGAAAACAATTACAAGCATATAAAAACAATACAAATAATTATTTCACACCCAGCTAGCCAACTCTGTTGAACCTGTTGTCACAGCCTAGTCTGCTTTTTTATTAGAAAATGAAATAGCAAGGGCGCATTTTCGCAGCGGGGCAGCTCGAGAACGCCGGACACACAAGTGCTCTGGCTCTTTTGCCCCAAGGCTGCCCGGGTTGGCTCTCCAAGCCAACATTTAAAGTTTGTTTTCAAACTTTAGTTAAGTTGGCTTGAGAAAGCCAACTTACTGATCTGCTATTTAAACGTATTATTATTATTCTACTTCTTCTGAGATTAAAGTTTCTGACTGCTACTCCTCCTAGAGCCAGTGGCGGTTCTACATTGTATTGCTCCCCGGGCGAGACTCCCTCCCGACGCCCCCTTTTTTTATTTTTTATTACTTTATTATTTTATTATTTTTATTTTTTATTTTTATTACCTATTTTTATTAGCAATTTCACACACTTAAATAAATAAAAAAGTGCAACTTATTGGTCTGTTTATGAATTTGAATGAAATGTGCATTATTTGTAATAAAGTCAGGTGTCACTGACATAGTTTAGCCCACCTCCTTGTCCGCTTTATTTGGGAGAGGTGAACTGTACTATGCAACTTTGCTAATCATGCTAGAAACATGCTAGTGACATGCTAGTCATGCTAGAAACATGCTAGCAACTTTGCTAATCATGCTAGAAACATGCTAGTGTCATGCTAGAAACATGCTAGCTACATGCTAGTCATGCTAGAAACATGCTAGCAACTTTGCTAATCATGCTAGAAACACTAGTGACATGCAAGTCATGCTAGAAACATGCTAGCTACATGGTAATCATGCTAGAAACTTGCTAATCATGTTACAAACATGCTAGAAACTTGGTAATCATGTTAGAAACATGCTAGCAACTTGTTAATCATGCTAAAAATATGCTAGCAACTTGCTAATCATGTTGCTAGCATGTTTCTTGCTAATCATGCTAGAAATGCTAATCATGCTAAATCATGCTAATCATGCTAAACTTGCTAATCATGTTACAAACATGCTAGAAACTTGCTAATCATGCTACAAACATGCTAGCAAATTGCTAATCATGCTACAAACATGCTAGCAACTTGCTAATCATGTTAGAAAAAATGCTAACAACTTGCTAATCATGTTAGAAACAGGCTAGCAACTTTGCTAATCATGCTAGAAACATGTTAGCAACATGTTAATAACTTGCTAATCACGTTAGAAACATGCTAGCAACATTGCTAATAACATGCTAATCATGTTAACATCATGCCAATAACTTGCTAATCATGTTAGAAACATGTTAGCAACTTTGCTAATCATGCTAGCAACATGCTAGTAACTTGCTAATCATGTTAGAAAAATGCTATCAACATTGCTAGTAACATGCTAATCATGCTAACATCATGCTAGCAACTTGCTAATCATGCTAGAAACATGTAAGCAACGTGTTAATAACTTGCTAATCACGTTAGAAACATGCTAGCAACATTGCTAGTAACATGCTAATCATGTTAACATCATGCCAATA
>NW_026129904.1:0-31419 GCF_022985175.1 Labeo rohita | reverse complement strand
CTCCTTACTGAATAGACTGAGTTTCGTATGTGACAAGATCCTTTCACTATCACTTGAGCTTGGCAAAGCATTTTTTTTTTTTTATTTCAGGTCACAAAATGGCCGGCAATCACAAAATGGTGCCGATAATCCGGACTGGCAACCTGGGCATTTCATGAAAGTCACATGATTTTTACGAAACCAATTGTGCACCTTCACTGGCATACAATTTTTTGCAAGCACTTAACTCATTCACAGCCATTGCTAACTCATTGCTTTGTTTTTTTTTTGGTTCATGACACAAAAAAACCCAACCTTTAAATAACTTTATAGTATTCCTGTAAGTTATCTTACTGCCTTTCTGGTGTGTAAAGTTTTCATTTGGCTTGTTTTTTATGCAACAAGATAATATAGGTTCATTTTAAACTATAACAGTTCACAGTTTATTAGGTACCGAAATGTACTCAAACAATATATGTGACCCTGGACAACAAAACCAGTCTTAAGTAGCAAGGGTATATTTGTAGCAATAGCCAAAAATACACTGTATGGGTCAGAATGATCTATTTTTCTTTTGTGTCAAAAATCACTGTGATATTAAGTAAAGATCATGTTCCATGAATATATTTTGTAAGTCTCCTACCGTAAATATATCAAAACTTAATTTTCGATTAGTAATATGCATTGCTATGAACTTCATTTGGACAACTTTAAAGGCGATTTTCTCAATATTTTGATTTTTTTGTACCCTCAGATTCCAGATTTTTAAACAGTTGTATCTCAGCTAAATTTTTTCATATCCCAACAAACCATACATGAATGTATGTACAGCTTATTTGTTTAGCTTTCAGATGATGTATAAATCTCAATTTTAAAAAATTGATCCTGTTGACTGGTTTTGTTTATCACCAACATGCTTTCATATTATAGGAAAACAGATCCAAAGGTCTATAGATCATGAATATATGCATTAATAAAAAATAGTGACAGCCATTTAGCATGCATCGTTATAAAGCGGAGACCATCTTGTCATGTCTGTCCCGCTGGCAACAGAGGGTGATAAAACACAACATCGCAACCATAGGCGTGCCACAAGATCAGGCATAACCACGCAGCGAGCAAAACAGACCTACAATACCCAAACAAGAACAACAGGTACTTTCCATCTAGACAATAAAGTGACCTATCAATAGAGCAGAAAATTTAGGGGAAATTATTTGATTTATCATGACAACAAACTAGTAAGAAGTGAAAGAATATTAAATGATGGTGTTGTTTAGTAAAAAAGAAACAAGCACTGAAAAAGCAAAGCTGTTTTGTCATTCTCAGGATGTGAAATAAAAAAATATGTGCATATATGCACACTATCACTCTCCTTGCTGAAGAGCATACTATGATTCGTATGTAATGAGATCCTTTTACTATCACCTGCTTGGCTTTTGTTTTTCAGGTCACAAAATGGTCGACAATCACAAAATGGTGCCAATAATCTGGACTGGCAACCTGGGCATTTCATGAAAGTCACGTGATTTCATGAAACCACCAAATGTGCACCTTCATTGCCAGGTACAATGTGCAAACGCTTAACTCATTAATGGCCATTCACTTTCTTCTTTGTTTTCTAGAAAAACTAAACCTCCCCCCCTTTCATTAATTTTATAACATCCTTGTTAGGTGAAAAAACAGCAGTCTTTAGCCTTTCTGCCTTTGTGGTGTTTAAAGCATTGTAATTTTGATTTGTGAAAAGGTGGTCTCTCTATTTTTGCTTGATTTTTTTTTTTTTTTAAATCAAACAGTAATATTGATTCCCTTTCTACTAAACTTTTTACAGTGAAGCTTGTTAGGTACCAAAATCTGCTCAAATGTCAGACATGCTGTTACAAAGTTAATCTAGACCCACTATTCATCACCACAGGAACATGTTTTTTATAGTGTAGGAAAACATATATAGGTCTATAAATCATGAAGGTATGTATTCATGATTTAAAAATGGTGGCAGCCATTTTGAGGCAGGTGGACCACGGGCGGCGTCATAAAATGGCATTAGTGGGTGGGACAAATGGCATGAGCCAGGTACAGCCAAGCACCAAGCCAAACACACAAATGTGTTACCAGGTGAAACAACAGTAGAGACTTTCCAGCTAAACAGGGTGTGCTTGTTTTGTAGCTGATCTTGTGATATAGCCACACAGCCCAAAATAACAATCAAATGTGTCTTTGTCAAAACTGCCCGACAGCTTGTTTAAAAATAGTTTGTGTTTATGAAAATCTAACATTTAGTTCTTGCATATTGATCTTTAGCAATGTGCACCTGCATAAGGGTAATTTGAAGTAGCACTGTTGGCTTTATTGGTTATGAAATGAGGTCAGACTTATTTTTTATGACTTTATTTTTCAAATAAAGCAGGAAGAGCTTATGTTGGGTTGCTATTCTTTAGTTACATTTAATGCACTTAAATGCTTAAGGTTATTATTAATATGAATACATTTTTTTATATTATGATTATATAACACTGATGAAGAACATTAAATAACATTTACGTATATTTTGTGAGTGTGTTGTGTATTTTGCATTGACATATATTCAAATCAGGGTGACTATTTTAATAACAAAAAGGTGCTGCCAGGCAGCATGCCAGCAAACAGGACTGGCAGCTTAGGCATTGCAAGAAAGTCACATGGTTTCACAAAACCAATTGTGCACTATTTTTGACCTTGATTCTTAAAACATTAATTTTATGCTAACTCAGAACAAAGGTTTTTTACAAATTCAAAAATATAAGTTGCTACAGCAGCAGATTGAGCAGTATTTAGTTTATTTAATTTAGTTTTTGTCACAAAGCGTCATCAATCGGTGATATACAGTGCCCTCCACTAATATTGGCACCCTTGGTAAATATGAGCAAAGGTGGCTGTGAAAATAAATCCGCATTGTATATACTTTGAATTTTTCATTCAAAAAAATTCACAAAATTCTAACCTATCATTAAAGTAAAACAATGGAAAGCAGGGGGGAAATCTCATTATGAAATAAATGTTTTTCTCTAGTTCATGTTGACCACAATTATTGGCACCCAATTACTGCAATGTCCTTTATTCAAGATGACAGCTCTGAGTTTTCTTCTTTAATGCCTGAAGAGTTTGGAGAACACCTGACAAGAGATCAGAGACCATTCCTTCATACAGAAACTCTTCAGATCCTTCAGTTTTCCAGCTCTATGCTGGTGCTTCCCTTCAGTTCACCTAACACATTTTCTATAGGGTTCAGGTCAGGCAACTGGGACGGCCATGGCAGAAGCTTCGTTTTATGCTCAGTGACACATTTTTGTGTCGATTTGTTTGATTTGGTTCATTGTCCTGATGGAAGATCCAACCACAGCTCATTATAGAACGTCTAACAGATGCAGTCAGGTTTCGATTTTTTATCTGTTGGTATTTGCTAGAATCCATGATGCCATGTATCTGAACAAGATGTCCAGGACCTCTGGCAGGAAAATAAGCCCACAACATTAAAGATCCAGCAGTATATTTAACAGTGGGCATGGGGTACTTTTTGTACCAAACCCATCTGGTGGGTTTGCTGCCAGGTTTTTTTTCATCTGACCAAGTCGTGCCTGACAACTGAATATGCTGGAGTTTGTTTTTTGATGAGCAAGGAGGATTTTTCATAAAACCCCCCACAACAATATGTGTGATGTAGGGGCCGTTTCAATTTTCCTTTGACCCCAAGACTCAGCTAATCTCTGCAATTCTCCTGCTGTGATCCTTAGAGAGTCTTTGGACACTTAAACTCTCCTCCTCACCATGCATTAGGACGATATAGACGCACATCTTTTTCCAGGCAGATTCGTAACATCTTTAGATGATTGAAATTCTTAATTATTGTGCTAAGTATGGAAACTGGGATTTTCAATGCTTTAGCTCTTTTCTTACAGCCACTTTCTATTCTGTGAAGCTCAACAATCTTATTCTGCACATGAGAACTATATTATTTGGTTTTATTCCTTGTGATGGATGATTAAGGGAATTTGGCCTTTATAATCCTTTGAAACAGGAAGTCTGGCTGGATAATATCATACTCCTAGTCATTCTAGTGTGCTAAATAAATGCAAATTTGAATGGGAATATACTTCAGAGATATTTTACTCATTATAATTTCAAAGGTTGCCAATAATTTTGCCCACCATGTATTGGAGAAAAACATTTATTTCATAACGTAAGTTTCCCCCCCACTTTTAATTGTTTTACTTCAATGAAAGCTTAGCATTTTGTGATTTTTTTTTATGTAAGATCAAAAAGATAAACAAAGCAGATTTATTTTCATAGCCGTCTTTGCTCATATTTACCAAGGGTGCCAATATTAGTGGAGGGCACTGTATATGGCACTGAACGTAAACAATGCCACTGAACTGAATGAAACTCACATATTTTGCTGATTGTTGCTGCTGAAAGTGATCAGTTATTATCATGGTTTGGGCTGTACTAATCGGTCAGGCCAGGAAAATCATTTGAAGTGCTATAGACTGCCAAAGGTTATAACAAATCAAGGAGAAGAGTGCAAAAAACTGTCTGAGGAACAAAAGGTTTGTCAAAATATTGCTCCCTTTCCTGCTTACTAAGTCCTTCTCTATATGATTTAACAGCTTCGACGCGTTTTTTCTGTGGTTTAGACAGCATAAATGAGCAGAACAACATATTCAGTAGTACATTAACCATGCAATCCATGCTGTTGTTTACATCCGAGTATCGGTAGTATGGCTGTGCATCTGGGTAACTGACCAGATCGTGATATAAATGCAAACCCCCCTCTATAATAGCATAAAATGGTGGTGCTGCTGACGTAGAACACACGATGCATTGTGGTACTCTCGATAATAGCAGAGGATATGATGTGGAAGAGAAGAATTTTTTTTTTTTCTTTGTACACAAAAAGTATTCTCGTAGCTTCATAAAATTACGGTTGAACCACCGATGTCACATGGACTATTTTAACTACGTCCTTGCTGCGTTTCTGTGCCTTGACCGTGGTTGTTGCGTTGCTGTCTATGCAGGGTCAGAAAGCTCTCGGATTTCATCAAAAATAACAATTTGTGTTTCAAAGATGAACTAAGGTCTTGCAGGTTTGGAACAACATGAGGGTGAGTAATTAATGACAGAATTTTCATTTTTGGGTGAACTATCCCTTTAAACACATGGCATGAGCTGATTCATTCAGTACAGTTATGAAATAAAACAAATTTCCACGACAAGGTAGTGATGACACTAAAATTTGAAATTAGACTGTATAAACCAAACATACAAAAACTGGATTAGCAAGAACCCAATATTTATTCACATTTATTCACAACACCAAACAAATCCAAAATTTTTACATTCATCAACATTGTTTGTTGATTAAACATTTTGACTGATGATCGTCACTGAGTTTATTCTATGTACAAGTCCACAGTTCAAAGTTTTAGAAATGTAATAACATTAAAGGATAATGTCCTCTCTTATATTGTATGTCCCTATTTACAAAGGTTTGTAATGGTACACAGTCAAAAGTTTTTGAACAGTAAGATTTTTAATATTTTTTAAAGAAGTCTCTTCTGCTCGCCAAGCCTGCATTTATTTGATCCAAAGTACAGCAAAAACAGTAAAATTAAAAAATAAAATTAAAATAAAATTTTTCTATTTTAATATATTTTAAAATGTAATTTATTCCTGTGATCAAAGCTAAATTTTCAGTATCATTACTCCAATCTTCAGTGTAACATGATCCTTCAGAAATCATTCTATTATGTTGATTTGCCGTTCAAGAAACATCTTGTTTTTTATTATTATCAATATTTAAAACAGTTCCAAGATCCAAAGATCAGCATTTATCTGAAATAAAAAGCTTTGGTAACATTATACACTATAGCATTCAAAAGCTTGGAGTCAGTATAATTTGTTTATTTCTTTTTTGGAAAGAAATTATAAAAATGAATACTTTTATTTAGCAAGCTTTAAATTGATCAAAAGTGATGATAAAGACATTTATAATGTTATACAAGATTTCTATTTCAGATAAATTATGTTTATCTGAACTTTCTACTCATCAAAGAAACCTGAAAAAAATCTACCTTTTTGTTTTCAACATACTAATAATAATAAATGTTTTTTTGAGCAGCAAATCTGTATATTAGAATGATTTCTGAAGGATCATGTGACTGGAGTAATGATGCAAAAATTCAGCTTTGAAATCACAAGAATAAACTACATTTTTAACTATACATTCAAACAGAAAACAGTTATTTTAAATAGTAAAAATATTTTACAATCGTACTCTTTTTGCTGTACTTTGGATCAAATAAATGCAGGCTTGGTGAGCAGAATAGACTTCTTAAAACTTACTGTTCAAAAACATTTGACTGGTAGTGTATATTTGTATTCTGAACAAGCACATTATTTCAACATAGGCTTCTGGACTTTTACAGCATCAGGTTTCTCAGTGTCTTGGTTGGCTGTGTTATCATCAGTAAAGAGCCTCTCTCTCAGTTTATAGTAACTTCCTTTCTTGTCCATCAGTTCCTGATGTGTGCCCAGCTCCACCACCTCCCCACTGTCAATCACCACAATCTGATCTGCCTTCTCAATGGTCTTCAGCCTATGAGCAATCACAAGCAAGGTCTGGGTGGGGCAGCATGCCAGGGCCTGTTGAACCTGTAGAATAACAAAATATGCAAGAAATATTTTAATAGCAGCACTAAAGGAGACTGTGATAGCATATATACTTTTGCCTTTGCAGTATCCATACTTTACCATTTGTTCACTTTCAGTGTCCAAAGAGCTGGTAACTTCATCCAGTATGAGCACCTGAGGTTGTCTGATCAGAGCTCTGGCGATAGCGATGCGCTGCTTCTGACCTCCTGAAAGTAGATTACCACGCTCTCCCACGTCTGACAAAGAAAGCAGGATTTGAGGACTGTGGCAATTAATAAAACACCTTTACCATACTTAAACCCTTCCTTATCCAATAAAAATGGAGTGGAATAAAAGGCTGGTTTATGCTGGTCTAGCAAGTGGACCAAGCTTCTAAAACCTTTCCTATCAATCAATTAATGGAGTGGCTACAAAAAAAAAAAAAAAAAAAAACATTCAGAATTGCTGATAATATCAGGAATTCTAAAATTACTTTAAATGTAAAGTCCATGTATTTGCATGCTAGTCCAGGCTGGGTTTTGCAATTGGACGAGCAAAGCTTTTCAGGCAAAGCTTGTTGGGGTGTAGGCAAGATGTACATGTACATTTAGAATTTACCAATAACAAATTTTCTTCCTACACTCTTAAAAATAAAGGTGCTTTAAAAGTTTCTTCACAGCGATGCCATAGAAGAACCATTATTGGTGCCACAAAGAACCATTTAGTCAAAGGTTCTTTAAAGAACCATCTCTTTCTTATCTTTTTATAATCTGAAGAACCTTCTTTCGCTATAAAGAACCTTCTGTGAAATAGTGATGGGTCGTTCTTGAACGATTCGTTCATTTTGAATGAATCTTTAATGTGACTCGGGACGAACGAGTCGTCTCGGGGAGTGATTCGTTCAGCCGCGCATGCGCAACATCCTATTAGGTTCTGTACTGGAATTAGTTCACCTGTTTCGAGTCTTCGGGTTTTTAGAGTCGTTCGTTCACCTTATGAGGCTGTCACGTGATGAACGAACGACTCGAACCCGAAGACTCGAGAGATGAACTAATCAATTCTCCTTCCGGCTCAGACTGCATAGGTTAAGCTTATGGGACTGTCACGTGATGAACGAACGACTCAAACCCGAAGACTCGAGAGATGAACTAATCAATTCTCTTTCCGGCTCAGACTGCATAGGTTAAGCTTATGGGACTGTCACGTGATGAACGAACGACTCAAACCCGAAGACTCAAGAGATGAACTAATCAATTCTTTTTCCGGCTCAGACTGCGTTGGTAATTGGGCTGTCAGGTGATGAACGAACGACTCAAACCCGAAAACTTGTCAGATAAGAGGCGAGGTGAGCGAATCATAGACTAAAGACCCAGGTAAACAATGAATTAATATTTTCTGTTTCTTATAGCATTATAGTTTTGTTTTGTTTGAAGTGTGATCAACGTTTGTGCAGTAGATGTGTTAGGGAGGTAACAGGTAACATTTTAATTATATTTTGCTAAAATGAACGAAATGAACGAAATGACTCGAAAAAAGATTCGTTCATTTTGCTGAACGAGACTCAAAGGTCCGAGTCGGTAAAATGATCCGAACTTCCCATCACTACTGTGAAACAGAAAGGTGCTTCAGATGTTAAAAGTTCTTTATGGAACCATTTAAACAAAAAAGGTTCTTCTATGGAATCATGAAGCACCTTTATTTTTAAGAGTGTAGCCACTGACACAAATACGAAAATGACAGTGACAGCAATTCATTTACCTGTGTTGTAGCCATTTTCCAGTTTGCAGATAAAGGCATGAGCATTGGCTTTGCTGGCAGCATCCTTTACTTTCTCCTTTGAGCAGCCCGGCAGACCATAGGCAATGTTGTCTTGAACAGTGCCAGAGAAAAGTACAGGCTCCTGACCCACCATTGCTATCTGAGAGAGATTATTATAAATCAATTTACAGATAGTAAATAATCTACAGTTCAACAGTAACATGGGTTTGTTCTTTCAAAGTAGTCACCTTGCTGTGCAAGTATTTGTGCTGGAAATTCTCTAGTGGTTGTCCGTCTAACAGAATTTGTCCCTGCTGAGGCTGGTAGAATCTCTCCAGCAAACTCACACAGGTGCTCTTTCCCCCACCTGACATTCCCACCAGAGCGGTCATCTGACCCGGCTTCAATTCCAGAGAGAAGTTCTGAAAAAAAAAATTTAAAAGATAAGGTAATTATTTTGAATATTACAAATATATGCTAAACCTAGTACATACCATCATGATTAACAACATTACATTTTCTATTTAGCATTAGCGTACACAATATGTTTTGGAAATTAAGTATTCACACCCATAACTCAGTACTTAGCTGAAGCACCTTTACAGCCTTTCAAGTCTTTTTGGCTATGATGCGACAAGTTTTGCACATCAGCATTTGGCAATTATCTGCCATTTTTGTCCTCACCTCTTCACCACTCAAGTTCCGTCAGGTTGGATGGGGCAGACACACATTTTCAGGTTTTTCCAGAAATATTTAATTGGGTTCAAGCCCAGGTTGTGGCTGGGCCACTCAAGGACATTCACAGAGTTGTCTATAAGCTACTCTTTCTGAGTGCTTAGGGTCACTGTCATATTGAAAGATTAACTTTCTGCCCAGTCTGAGGTTCTGAATGCTCTGGACTGGGTTTTCATTAAGGCTGTCTCTATATTTTGCTGTGTTGAGCTTTCCTTCTACTCTGATGAGTCTTGATGCAATCCTGTCTCTTCAGTTCTACAGGCAGTTCTTTCGACCTCAGGGCTTGGTTTTTGCTTTGATATGCGTTTTTAACTGTTAAACCTAGATGTGTGTGCCTTTCCAAATCACACCCATTCAGCTGACTTTGCCACAGGTTAACTTCGTTCGAAGTGTAGTAACATCTACAAGTACTCTGAATGCTCCTGAGCTACATTTCAGTCCCAGATAAAGGTTTGAATACTTATGCAGTGGAATCATTTACGTTTTTAATAAATTTGCAAAGATGTTAAAAACCTTTTTTTTGCTTTGCCATTATAGTGCATGGAGTGTAGATTGATGTAGGAAAAAAGTAATTTAAGGCAGCTTAACATAAGGCAGCAACATACCAAAACATAAAAAAATGAAGACACCCTTTGAGTAACACTTTAAGGTCTAAACACTGTACCTTTAACACATTGTGATCTGGTCTTCTGGGATACGAGAAGGTGAGGTTCTGAAAGCTGACGTGTCCTTTCAGATCACTGGGCTGCAGGTTACCATCAATACTGACTTCAGATTTTCGGTCCAGGTACTCAAACACCTTACCGGCTGCACCCACTGAGTTCAGCATGTCTCCAAAGATATAAATCAAGGTCTGAGATAGAATTGGATAAATATTTTTTTACTTCTTTTATCTTAATGCTTTTCTAGGTGGCAAGGGTTGCAGATTTAGGTGATGCAACTTTTCTCTAATTTCTACATCACCAGATATATTCTTTTAAATGTTCTTCTTTTAAAAGAAACACAGATATACCCTGATGTTTCTCGCAAGGTCTGACTGATAGAGGATGAAAGAGACAAGATTCCCTGTGCTCATCTGTCCATACTGGATGAAGAGTTTCCCATAGTAAAGCATGGCCACCTTCATTCCCAATTCTGTCATCTGAAAACCACATACACGGTCAGAAAGAAATGTAATGCAGTTCCATATCATCAAATCTGCTTCAAAGAAAATAAATACATAGGGACTTTTATCAATGGGCTATAACGATAAAAGTATAAATTCAACTAGGCTACTAACCCGCCTAACTAGCAAGTAAATTGCCCTGACTGTGTCCCGTCGGGTCTTAAGATTATGGGTTTTCATCAAACGGACATCATAGCGATGGGCTTCACCAAGTTCTGTCTTGAAACTCTTTACTGTCCTAATTCCTGACACTGCCTCCCCCGCAGTTTCATTGGCTTGTGCAATGGAGTCCTGAACTTCTTTTGAGAGCCTCTAAAAAAGAGCATGAACACTTGACAAATAACATTTCAAAAAAAAATATTATCCATCATTTATCATGGTATTCATTTTTGTCAATCCCACCTGATAATGCGTGTCATATATGTTCTGCAGCAAGCCTGTCAGTGGCGTCTCCATCAGCATCAGTAGTGTAAGCTTCCATGAGAGGCTCAGCATCAGATATAACATGCCAAGGGTCTTAATCAAGGTCCGCAGAAAGACATTGACATTCAGGGCTACAGCCCGACCCATCAAAGCAGTGTCTGTAGACAGTCTAGATGTGATGTCACCTAAAAAGACAATCAATGAGTCCATAAAAGGGCATCACACTGGTGATAACTTAATTCTACAGCTTGTGAGTAAATGCACCAGAAATTGGATTAGATCTACCTGTCTTGATGGTCTCAAAGAAGCCAATGTCCTGCCTGACAAGGGATCCAAACAGTTGCACCTTAATTCTGCAAGTGAAGCTATTGATTGCACACATGAACAGGCCTCCACGACAACCGGCACTGAAAGAACTGGGAATAACAAAAATCTGTGTATATTATTAAATAAGCCATTTTGTAAAACCAAACACATATTTTGCAGTACTAACCTTCCCAATGAGAACAATGCCATGAAAAAGATGGCTGATCTAAAGTTATCCCACTGGTAATGTGAACCCAAGATGTCAATCACATTTCCAGTGTACAATGGGATGAACATCTCACCTGAAAACAGGTACAAAGTACTTTACAAAGCAGGTTTACATTATATATTTATTTTAGGCCTAAATACAGCGAAATACTCACATAGCACAGCTAAGGTCAGAAAGACAAAAGCTCCACACAATAATATGTAGTCTGGTTTGGACAAACAGATGACCCGGATGAAGAGAACTCGAGCCCTCTGTTTGCGGTCTTTACCGTTACTCTCTCCATTGGTGTCCGGCAGCGTTACCTCCCAAAAAAGACAAGCTAAAGCAGCAGCGACAGTACCGACGAGCCACAAATTATATTTACCAAGGCGGTAGTTGTCGAACAGCGCTACGCGTCCGGTTTCGTATACCGAACCGATAAAACAGTGGACCGTAATCCATCTACGTATATGTGGATCAGCTGCATCTTTGCATAAAATAGATCCTGTGTACAGCAGTGTGCATCGCAGTCCAGATTCAGCCCACTGGCGTAACAGATTATAGTCAAGATTTCTTGTACGAGACTTAAGAAAAGTTTCTCCGAGGTCCAGAGTGTAAACTATTATTATGTCTACACACAATACACAAGCGAACACCAAAATTTTATGCATGTTGCGGGTATAAATCAGTTATACTAGAAACGCTCTAGAAAAGACGATTTTCGGTTAAAGTTTTCCTATCGCTAACGTTTTACCCTTTACTACGGTGTGCGAGGTTATCTTCTCTTCACACAGCGCCGGGGCATTTTAAGACACCGACATTATTTTACTTTCATTTTCACAGGATAAGGGATTTTCCTTCAACGCATAGTCTAACAAAAGCCAGCGCTTTGCTCATACGTTCAAATTTAAACGTTAATCTCAAATCAAGTCAGTTATTCCACAGAAATGTTGACCGTATGCTTATCAAATAAACCTATAGCTACTGTGAATATTTGTTCCCTTTTTTTCTTTCTTTCTTTTTCTTTTTCTTTTTTTTTTTTTTTAATAAAACATATTATAGGGACAAATAATTGAACTTTTTTTATCCACATATTTTTTATTGTAAGTTCAGGGATAACAACGTTTCCATTTCCGTGAAGAAAACTTGCTTTACAGCCTGACTCGTTCATTTCTGCCTAGCAATTGATGACGAGTAATAATAACAGAGACTAACTGAGACCTTTTGAGCAAGCTACATTTTGCTGTGTTAGATATGTCCATTAGGTCACACGTTTTGGTTTTGGGACTAAATCTCGCTATTAACTAATAACTACGACCTTTCCCCTCAGTAAAATCCTAAATTCGTGCTTATTAGTAGTTAGTAAGGAAATTGTTAGGATTAAATATGACCTCTTAGAATAAATGAATAGATAATCCTGTGCTTTATAAGTACTAATAAACAAACAGTATGTTAGTTATATGCATACTAATAAGCATCTAGTTGTTCTCTAGTGAGAACGGGTCCAGTGTAAGAATGGCTAACCTAACCCTTTTCACAGACTGTGATGATGCCTTACCAGTTATTAACATAGTAAATCTAGTACATTTTTTCTTTTTTTAAATAGTGTAGCTACAATTATAACACTAGGGTAGAACGTACAGTTGGAACACTTCTTGCTTTTAACGTTACCACACAAAAACTAGTTAGGCCTATAGAACCATGCTATTTAATGTGCTATTTCTATCAGCTGTCTACAAATAAAATTAAGATCAATAATATCTACAAATAGATTAGCTCATAAATACAAGTGCATTTGTTCCAAACCAGCAAGTACTGTTGAAACAGTACCATAGTACATTTGAAACACTCTTCCGCAATGCAATAGCCTAACCAATAGCAACCACTTATAGCAAATGTTAAAAAGCCATGTTATATGAATATTTTAGTTTAATTCTTCATTGTAAACCCTGCTACAGTACAAAGTATAATTTACTAGCAGAATTACAGCCTACAGTTCATTGACAATTGAAATGAAGAATATTTATCTGTACATAACACTGATCAGCAATTTTATCACAGTATTTATTTTCCTCCTATATCTCCCAACAATTTTTTTTCTTTCATAATTTCACTCTCTAAATAAACTGTATTATGAATATGCTGATGCATTTAGCTATCTAAACACTGTTTCAAGTGTAACCAGTAAGCACAGTGCACATTTCTCATTTTATATAGCACTGACTAAAGATGACAAATATCAGTGTTCAGTTTTACAGTCATGAAAGTACAAAATATTCAGTGTGAAAGAGAGAGGGTAAAGTGAAATTCTTACCCCTAAAAATAGACATTGTACTATATATTCAGATTGGAGAATCATACATCCTTGAAATTTTACAAGATTAAAGAGGATGCTAAAACATGTGTGGAGCAAAAATCACGGGTAAGGAAGGAGTGACGTGCACACAACTTATTTAAGGTATTTCGATTGTCTGTACACGGTTACCCTACATTGTGTTTTATTACCTTGGCATTACTGACAGAAAACTGGTGAACACTGCTGCGTTTGAGTAACGGAGTTGACATCTTTCTCTCTTCTGACCAGTGTAATCAATCTTTCAGTATTCTTCCTATTTTTGGGAAGTCAAAGAAACGCTATTTTGTCTTGCTATTGGGAATGCTACAATTACATATGTATAATTTATTAGTATTATTAGTTGTAGTAATAATTAGTAGTTCCCATTCACCACTATAGAGGTTTACAAAACTATAGCATAACGACATCAGCTCTGAGAACACCGGAATAGTGAAAAGGGTGCATTGCATTGTTATTTTGTTTTGACTTTGTTTAAATATTCGACAGAAAGGATTTTTGTGTTAGAATTATACAACTAGTACTTTCTAGTTTATCAAACCTTTAAAAAAAATAGAACAAAGAATGTATGACAAAGGGTTTGTGTTTTTAATAGAACTGATACAGACAATTTTGCAATTTATGCAGTATTTTGTCCTGCTGTATGTAGGTTACAAGTATACATGTTATGTCAATTTGAGCAATGTCCTTTAATTCACTGATCAAAAAATTTGGGTAGTTCATTTCCTAAGACACACTTCTCTTCTGCTCCATCTTTATCAATGGTAACAACATATGCAACCCCTCCACTTGATCCATCCCGACCCATTGCCAGAGTGAGAGCTACAGAGAGAGAGAGGAAAAGGCTTTCATGTCTAATAGATACCGGTACACTGATTATAAAAAAAACTTTAGAATTATATGAATTCCTGTCAATCTGGCCTGATCTTCATTGGTTTACAGTCAATAAGTACAAGTTCAAGAAAGTATGAAAAGCAGCACTTCCAAGGAGCTGCAGTCCACATACAATCAGTCTCTTGGCAGAGATAATGTCACAGATGAATTAACCACATTGATAAAAGTGGCTCTTATTGGAGAAATCTAAACAGTGTAGTGTTGAATCTTTTAAAATCTAAAAGCAAAACATACACTTTGGAAAATGATAATGCATGCTATGATTGGTTCGCATTCATCACATAATACCTTCTCTTGTTTTAAATTATCACATTTTTCATGTATGCAGTTGTATATTGCACTGACAAACTTACCATTCACTACAAACTCTTGACATTCTCTTTTTGTCATGTTTTTCCGGTACTCTGCATCCACAAACCCATGAATGTAAAAACTCCCAGAGCCACCAATAGCAAAAGGCTGCCTGGTCAGCAAACCACTCAGTGTCGCATACACCTGTTTGGTGAGAAGCACAAATTAACACATTTACAATACTAATTTATTTTAATATTTTAAATCAACAATTAATTTCAAAATGGTCTGCTATACACATTTGTAATAAAACCAAACACACACATTTTGTTATAAAACCAAAAATGAGTTAACCTGTCCTCCTTTTTTTCTGTCCCACCCTGCAACAATAAGATGTGCTGATAGTTCCTCTTTATATTTGTATGAAATGTTCTTCACCAGAGTAGCAGCAGAGCACACGAGTGGGTCATCTTCCACCTCAATACTGTTAAGATACATTATTAAGCACATTTATGAGATACTGTAAATGAGGCATGTTCCCTTTGGTAATCATTGCGCTATTGAGTAAGTACATTGCTTAGACTCAGAGTGTAACAGGACATTGAAGATATATACCTGTGCACATCCAGTTGGTAGTTAACTATCTCAGCAATGGTTTGAGCATCAGCTGCTGATCCAGACAGAGCACAGTAGATCTTGTCATGGAGAGGGGAGAGCTTGTTCATTACCCGATTCACCACTGACTCCCTGAGAACAATTTCAAAAGAATATATATATATATATATATATATATATATTTTTTTTTTCTATGAATCTTATTTCAAATATTTACTGAATAAATTACTATAATCTTCAGTGAATGATACTACTGTGTGTCTGTGTTTTATAAAGTAAAATTCCAATGAGTTTGTTATTTAATGTAAAAGGCCTAAGCAGTCTGATGTTTTAAACATCCAGTAAAAAGTTTTGTACTGAATAAACTTGTAGGGTGCAAATCTAGGCTACATCTTCACATAAACTACAGCACAAGTCTTTCTTACCCCGCCGACACACGCGAATCTGAGCCAAGAACAACTCCACCGTCAAAAGTAACCGCGATGATGGTCGTCTAAAATGGGGGGTAAAAACAAATAGGCAAACTCATATTTGTGTTAAAAATATATAGCCTATGCCAATGCAAGTTTTAATTACACTTACTTAACACAATGTATAATGCTGAAGCAAGTTAACGACTCAACTTGTTGTCGTAAACAGCTCTAAATGTACATTTTAAAACATGTTTTGCTTAACCTATGAATACGTTTATGCAGCTTGAAATAAACGAGTCCATGAGGCGATAACTCACCCCGGTTTTGACTTCTTCAGATAGCCATTCTGGCTCTGGAAACAATTCCTCCGACATTTTGAATGGTTGGAACGCAACTACCTGTCCTGTGCAAACCTGCATGCGCTTGACGCCAGAAGAGACTCGATACTCGATAGCTCTGAGTACCTCAAACGAAGCTATTAATAGCAAAAATGAAAATTAATTAGATTGCGAAAAGAGACTAAGTTTTGTTGTACTGCCAGGCCTGTAGCATTTTAATGTGCTTACATTATTCCTCCATTTTCTGTCAATAACAGAAAGTGAAACTAAAGTAAGTTAGCCTACTTCCCACTGTGCTCATCACAGACTGAAGCAAGTATTTGACTGTATTTTAAATACCATATTAAAAAGTCAAGATACTTGATAAAAATAACCAGAGCTGGGTAGTAACTGATTACATGTAATCTGGATTATGTATTTAGATTCCAAAAATCAAGTACATGTAATTACATTTTAAAATACTCGTAATCACTCTAGTTATTTGTTTTATGGATTACATGATTACATATTATTTACACAATAGAAATAAATTATTCATAATTTATTGATTCTTCTTAATTCCTCTTTTTCATCTTTTAAATTTTACTTTGTAAAATAGCCTATACTTATATACATTAAGAAACTCAAGTTTTGTGGACATCCACACAAAGACTAGTCACTAGTCAGGTGCAAAACACAGCATTTGACCACTGATTTACAAAAATCTGTTTCAAAATTGCATCAACTCCTGATGAACAATTGTGATGATTTTTATTTGAATTATTACTCTGTAGGTTATTTAACCATGTATTTCTGTTTTTAAAAGGCTTGTGTCTTTCAAACACATTAAACTTTATTGTCAAATTAACTTTTTTTGTCATCTGATCCTCTGTCACCTGATATATTTACTTGAAGTACCCCTGATTTTAAAATAAATATTTTAATAATTAATTATCACATTTGCAATTTCATTGCTTCTGTGGCGTTGGTTATGGTCACATGACATGCAGGTAAACAAGTAAAATATTTTATTTTGTTAGTACGTTTTTTTTTATTGATTTTAAAAAAGATCTATTTTAATATTTTTTTTATGATTCAGTTATTTATAAGCTTTTTATTAAACTTTATTAACCCCCCCTGTTTTTTTATAAACCCCCTGCAGTTCCTTCACAAACACCAGTTCGGGAACTTTGACGTAATATAATGTAATGCACTTCATGTTGATAATAACAACAAATGGAATATATTTTCTTACTCTTTGTATTTTTATGTCAGTATGGTACAAGATTATCCTATTTAAATCAATGTAATAAATGAGTTAGGTCATCAGTAATCTAAAAGTAATCCAAAAGTAGTCTGATTATATTACCTAAAAAGTGTAATGTAATGGATCACATTACTAACTGCAATTTTTGTTATGTAATTACAATTCGTAAGTAATCTAATTCTTTTCTCAAAGCATCTCTTGCCAGTTTGTTTGGACATATCCACATGTAGTTCCGTTTATGCAATTCTTTCATTTAGAACTAAGTGATCTAAAAATGATATAATATGCATTTTATGTCATGTATGCAAGAAAGGGGCATTGCACTGAACATAACATTTTTATATATTTATTATGAACAACAAAAGAGATATGAGAAATACATTTTAGCAAAATAATAAATCTGCACACATCAAATCACAAAGTAGTGATATTTGTAGAACCGTCCAGTCTGGTAATATTTATGTTTTATTCATCATGGAACTTAGGCAGTTTATCTCCTGGAACAACTATATGCTTGACTCCTGGTTCAGTGATCACAACCAGGTGAACCACACCTCCACTAACATTGTCCCGACCCATAGCCAGAGCCAAAGCTGTGGAGACACAAACATTAGCCATTCACTGTGCATATACATGTCAATGACATTTATTATTGCAATTCTATGTAGCCTACCATTTATGGAAAACTGTGTAGCCTCTTCTAAACTCATGTCAGGCTTAAATTTGGCATCCACATAACCATAGATATACGTGCTCCCAGATCCTCCAATAGTGAAAGGCTGACTTAGCAGCATTCCTCCCAAAGACACTACGTATATCTGTGCAAAGACATTATAAAGCAGGGCATTATTAATGTGCATTGCATAGATTTGTATAACATTTGATTAAACAGACAATAAAACAATTTAGTTTTGCTTAAAGGAGAAGTCCACTTCCAAAACAAAGATTCACATATAACATACTCACCCCCTTGTCATCCAAGATGTTCCTGTCTTTCTTTCTTCAGTCATAAAGAAATTATGTTTTTTGAGGAAAACATTTTAGCATTTTTCTCCATATAATGGACTGATATGGTGCCTCGATTTTGAACTTCCAAAATGCAGTTTAAATGCGGCTTCAAAAGGCGGTTGTAAATTATCCCAGCCGAGAAAGACGGGTCTTATCTAGCGAAACGATTGGTTATTTCAATAAAAATAATAGAATTTATGTACTTTTCAATGCCAAATGCTCATCTTGTCTTACTCTGTCTGGACTGTTGTTGTTCCTTTTCATGACAGTTAGGGTATGTCGAAAAACTCCCATCTCATGTTCTCCCTCAACTTCAAAATCGTCCTATATTGCTGTTTTACCTTTTTTGTTAAGGGTGTTTGATCTTCTTTGCATGTTCACTTCTGCATGTGAACTTCTGCAGCGATGTAGGATGATTTTGAAATGATTTTTGAAGTTGAGGGAGAAAATACGATTGGAGTTTTTCATCATACCCTAACTGTCTTGAGCCAGAATACACAGAGTTCAGGGAGAGCAAGACAAGATGAGCGTTTGAGATTAAAAAGTATTTATATTGTATTTTTTAAATGAAAATAACTGATCGTTTCGCTAGATAAGGCTGGGATCGTTTACAACCACATTTGGGATCGTTTGAAGCCGCATTTACACTGTCCTTTGGAAGTTCAAAATCGGGGCACCATATCAGTCCATTATATGGAGAAAAAATGCAGAAATGTTTTCCTCAAAAAAACATAATTTCTTTATGACTGAAGAAAGAAACACATGAACATCTTGGATGACAAGGGGGTGAGTACATTATATGTGAATCTTTGTTTTGAAAGTGGACTTCTCTTTTAAGTGTAAGGGGTTTCTCTTGCTTTAAATTATCACTGTTCAACACCCCAATGTACTACTGTAATTTTCCTTTTGATCTCATTAGTTCCATGCAAGCCAATCTTTTTAATGCAAACATGTGCTGTCTTTATTCTCATTATTTCCAAGTTTGCATACCTACATCACATTTGAGATTATTTACAAGTCACCTGATGCAAAATTGCACCATTTTCTACCATCTGTGTGTGTTTTAGCAGAGCATTACCTGTGGTCCCTTTTTCCTGTCCCAGCCCGCAGTGATGAAGCCTGCCTGCAGTTCTTCCTTATTGCTATAGCAAAGTTCTCTCATGATGGAGGCTGCAGCTTTTACCAAGGGAGGAGATTCCATCTGAATACTAAAGATAAACAGAGATTTTAAAACCAAATACAGTTCTTCTAACTTAATGGCTTAGCTGTGATTTAGGACACCATAATAATAAAAGACAAATGAAAAGACCTGTGAAAAGACAGTTGGAATTTGGCCATTTTGGTAACAGCTTGTGCATCTGCCAGTGATCCAGCGATGCAACAGAATATTCGATCATGAACTTGGATCAGCTTGTTGATGGTTTTGGATGACACATAAGATCTGTTGGTGAAGGTTGTGTTGTAGTTATGAAAGGTGTAATTGTGCAAGTTATGAGAATGAATAGTTTGTTCAGCATTAAAAATACTCACTCTCCCATAGAAGCTCTGGAGTCAGACCCAATGATAACTCCTCCATTGAACTTCACAGCGAGAATGGTGGTCTAACCAATAAATATTTAGATAAAAAATTATATATATATATATATATATATATATATATATATACACACACACACACACACAAACACACACATGTAGCAAGAACAAGTACAGTATATAACACACACACACACACACACTTAAAAAAAAAAAGTAAGCCAGAGTTACATATGAAAAGTTAACATATTCTATGAATTATATATAAAATAACCCCCAACCCCTAGCCATTCAATAAATGTGCTGAGGTGAAATTTAGTGACATCTATGGACAAATGGAAATTAATCGATGGAGGGAGGGAGGCTTACTCTATTCCTACATCCTCAACCACTGTTTTATATGCGCAAATGCGTAAGCTAAGTAATAAGTAGTGCGACAGTCCATAATTAAAACTTTAGATCCCTCCAAGTTAAAGTTGGTATTTCAAGATATTCTCGCTCTCACGGATGATGCAACAACATTTTTCCACGAAATCGAAAGTGATTTAAGCCACGTTATACTTAAACTGCAGATTAACAACAACACAGATAGACATGGTAATATATTGTAATATGTTTAATATATAAGAGTATTTCATAACATTGTATCAGACGAGACGACAAAATCATCAGCCTGATTGTCGAAACGTATTTAAAGTCAATTTCGCTTAAATTCCCAAACAACGTAAAGGATTGAGTCATATATAAACACGATAAAGAGCCTACTTACGCCAGTGCTGACACCTTTTACTTGTGAGTATGAATGATGTCTGTCCATTATTAAAAACTCGAAACACAAATTGTGGATAAATGTCTTCAGTATGCGTCGCTCGCTTATGACTGTACATTGTATCTGAAACAGCAAACCTAGTGTTTGCTAGGCGCATTACATGCAGTGAACAGTTCCCGTTTAGATTTTAGACATGGCACTTTCGTGCGTCCTCGAGCCTGTTCTGTCTGGCTTTAACTTCGAAAATTCCACAAGGTAAGAATGAATTATGTTTTATAGAGTTATATTATGATAACACTTTTCGTAAAATGCAGAAAATAAACCTTGTATCGTCATAACAATTGGTTTGCAGAGTCGGAACAAAAGTGAAAGTAGCTATGTTCAGACCTAATTCAGTTCTTTTTCCTCAAAAAGACAACCTACATTGTCTTTTAGTTTTAAGATAATTTTCATTGATCAAATAAAAAAAAAAAAAAATTTTAAAGTATGTCCTGCCGTGACCTGCCTGATTCCTTGCAATCTCGTATACATAAATCTCCTCCTTCTTCATTCAGAAATATTGTACTGGAGAATGGTTCAGAAGAGAAGAAAATCAAGGGACCAAAACCCATGAAAACAGGTACCACCATTGCTGGAGTGGTTTATAAGGTAACCATAAATCAAAACACATAATAATTTGCACTTAATGTAGATATTGTCTAACAAACAAATAAACAGTGAATGTATATGTGTGTATAGGATGGTGTAGTTCTGGGAGCAGACACAAGAGCCACCTCTGATGAAGTAGTTGCAGATAAAATGTGTGCGAAGATTCACTACATTGCACCTAACATATAGTAAGTAACAATGAGGATTAACAATCCATTGTGCCAGTTATAAAAATGGTTAAACATCTATGGGCATTTAAAAAAAAAATGAATGTCAGATGTACATCATTGATTACTATTATTATTATTACTATTATTCTTATATAAAAATGCATATATGTCTCAGTCAAAATCTTTTTATTTTTGTCAGTTGTTGTGGAGCAGGAACTGCTGCGGACACAGAGAAGACGACAGAAATGCTGTCGTCAAACCTCACCATTTTCTCCATGAACAGCGGCAGGAACCCAAGAGTCATCATGGCAGTTAACATACTACAAGACATGCTCTTCAGGTGTGTGTAGACTGTGTGGTCTATTACATCTTGTTTATATACTGTTTTGACACATACATTGTCTGATATGTAGTTTGTAGAAGTAAGGCTGCATGTTTTATGTTTTTGTTTTTTCACTCTCTAAATAATAATTTTAACTTGATTGTGCTACTGTTTTTTTCAGGTATCGAGGTATGATTGGAGCTCATCTAATTGTAGGGGGGTGTTGACTGCACTGGCAGTCACCTGTACACAGTTGGCCCTTATGGGAGCATGGACAAAGTGCCGTATCTAGCAATGGGTATGTGACATCAAATTGATGATTGATAAATGACTGATAAAGGATAAAAATGTGATAGTCAAGATTAATATGTGTTTATTTTGAAAAAAAAAAAAATACTGTAAACTGCACATTTATGAAAATGTTAAAAAGTTAATTTTTGTCAGCTAATCAGGATGTTTCATACAGTATATTTTTGCATATATGTGATCAATTCTCAAGTGAGTAATGACAGCTATGATTTTGCATTTTAAGGATCTGGTAATCTGCCTGCTATGGGGATACTGGAGGACAGATTCAAAGCAAACATGGATGTAAGTTGTTTTTTTGTTATACCTGTGTTGAAAGGTTCCCAGTGTCAGTATTGTGTAGCCATAGTTCAAGCTGAAATAAATAATAAAAAATTCTATTGATTTAAGCATGAAATATGTAGGAATTAAAGCTCTTACTTGCAGATATTTTTGTTTGTATTTAAAATGAGTCAAAAGTAGAAAAACTTGCGTAATATTTGCACCTTTGCTTTTTGTTGATGTCAAGTTTGCTAACTTGTTTGGCAATGCCTGGAGTTCATTTTCCACTCAGAATGATTTGTTTGTGTGTGAAATCAATTGACAGACACCATTATCATGTCTATATATCACCATTGTCATCATTATCATGTATATCACGTAATATATATTAGATCACAATTCTACCTCATTTTATGCGCTTGGAATATACACCAAATGTTTTCTGCAATTGCTTGTTAAAGAATTTTGGAGTCATCCATACTTGTCATTCTGTTTCATGCCTGAAATCTTTCTGTCACTATTGTCATTAATTTTACCTTTAGCTGGAGGAGGCCAAGATGCTGGTAAGTGATGCCATCCATGCAGGCATCATGAGTGACCTGGGATCAGGAAACAACATAGACCTGTGTGTGATTACGAAAGAGGGGGTGGACTATATTAGACCTCACAGAGTGTCTCCTTATAACTATAAGAGGTAAGAAAACCCACTTTTTAGTAACTCTTAAGGTCACACTTTTATTTTGTTTTTAAATTACACTTTTTTTAAATTTTAAAAATGGTATTAGGCTACAGCAGCTGAGTGCATATTTAAAGGTTAGTGTTAATTGTGCCTACAGCCTAAAATGTGTAATATATTGATCACTCTCTGTCTTTCTCTAACAGACAGGCAAAGTATAAGTATAAGCCAGGTACAACACCAGTTCTAACTAAAACCGTGACTCAGCTGGAGCTGGAGTTGGTGCATGAAACTGTTCAAATGATGGAAGCAACAGGATCCAGTTGAGCCAAGAAATGCACTGTGATGTCATATGTGATCTGGAAGAAAGATCCTTTCAACTCACTCCTCTTTGACAAACAAAAAATGATAGATTATGCTGTAAATGTGTTTTTTTTATGTTTTATATTTGTTCACATAATCCCATAGCTGTTGGTGGACTGATAATTATAAATAAATGATTACAATTTACAGCATGTACTGCAAAGGATTTTTTGTTCTTCTTTTATGTTTCATGAACACAAAGATCTGTTTCAGTGAACACAACAGAACTTGATAAAAAAATGCAACACAAATACATTCCAAGGACATTTTGTGCAATATTGCTATCATTAGTTAATTGATATACTCAAATAAATGATTAAAGCCAAAAATAAAGAGATTTCAAAGCAATAATTAAAAAGTAGCTATCTGGAAAGATGACTGTGTGAGATACCTTGGAAATTACTTACCTTTTGTTCCATTTTGAAAAGTGGACATGCTACACACGCTCGTGCACAGACACACACATTACATACATAAACTGAGATTATATAACACCTATAAGTAGTGACTTAAAGGACATTCAAAGGAAAAAAAGAAAATATCAATGCCCTTAAACTGGACAAGACAACTGAACAGTGTATTACTACAGATAACCTACATTTAGGCTAATATACTCTTAAAAATAAAGGTGCTTTAAAAGGTTCTTTACAGCGATGCCATAGAATTTTTGGTTCCACAAAGAACCATTCAGTCAAAGGTTCTTTAAAGAACCATCTCTTTCTTACCTTTTTATAAGCTTTTATAATTTTTGCCACAAAGAACCTTTTGTGAAACAGAAAGGTTCTTCAGATGTTAAAGGTTGTTTATAGAACCATTTAAACAAAAAAGGTTCTTCTGTGGCATCGTGAAGCACCTGTATTTTTGAGTGTAGCGCCTTTTTATACTAAATTCCAAATTTGTTCTGCAGTTTCATTAATTAAAACTCAACAACCCGCCTGGATAATGGCGCATTTTGTAATAGGGTGTGTCCAAGAGGTTACGTTTCCGCACCTTACCAATATTTCACCTGGTCTTAACCTGAATCGGGTAAATCTACATAGAGACTGAAGACGCAGATAGACTCTCGCTCCTATTGGTCAACCAGTAGTGTAACAAAGCCTTTTCCTCAAAGAATCTTTACAAATTTATTATATTTCTCTTAAATTCTTTTAAACAACATACGATAAAAAATAATAACATAAATTACTTTACAACTGTTATAAATAGTTTTTAAAAATATATATTCTTCTCGCAATCGAAACTGTAAATCATATGTGAATCTACTAACCAGGCTACTCTGAATCTTTCGGTTTCGAAATAATTGTCTTCCGTGCAGAGATCGAATTTCCTTAATACAAAATACATATACAACTTCGTCAGTTTGCTTTTACTGTTTAAATATAGAATGGCTCTTTTGGATGTAAGTGGATATAAATATAATTCCGCGTCACAGTTTGGCTATAAGCAAACGCATCTTCTCGACCGATTGAATCACTATAGTTTTGGGACCAAATGCCAGGAGTTCGCGGTACCCGTCGGAGTTGACGTAAGTAACTTTACCAAAATCAATTCATAACTAAATCTTAGACACACATTATTACGACGTTAAGTGATATCCACCATAAATTTTTTTTTTTTTTTTAAGAATTGAAGTGCACCATAAACCCTAAACAAATAAATACGAATATATGTCTTGATACATATTTTATTTCCCAGTAGTTTAGACTACTTTGAGGAGTTATTTCACGTAATAGGTAATTACAATGGTATTTTAAAGGTTTTCGAATTGATTGTAGCTATGGCAAGAATTTGTGTCTCATATAGGCCTATTCCAGATAAATGTGCTTATTGAAGCATGGCTATGGGGCAGAGATCAGCAACAGCAAAAAACTAAACAAAACAACAAAAACTACATTAAATTAGCCTGTTTTGTAACATATACTGTGTTCCTATCAGCCCTCTAAGTTTCTGAAGTCATGCAGTTGTGAGGACGGTGTTTGCATAGATCTGAATCATGGCACCACAACCCTGGCATTTAAGTTTCGTCATGGAGTCATCGTGGCCGTTGACTCCAGAGCATCAGCTGGAAAATACATTGGTAAGAAAGCATCTATACAGTTTTGAAAGTGTAAACACTTACTTAAGTCAAAAGCAACCTGATTTTACAGCTATATCATAGCACAAAGCATGTGATTCATACTGATAACAACATTCAGAAATTTTAAATAAAATACATTTATGAACATCTTTTCAAACTGTATTTCTTTGTGATTTCTCTTTAAATACATACTAACTTATTTGTATTATTTAAGAAGTGCACACTTCTGCCATATGGACATTACTTTGGACAAATAATACGTATTGTGAAAATCGCTATACAAATAAACGTGACCTGAACTGACAATGTAAATTGCTATATCCCATTGTTTCTCCCACTGTGTTGCAGCATCAAAGGAGGCCAATAAAGTGATTGAGATCAACCCTTACCTGCTGGGCACCATGTCAGGCAGCGCTGCAGACTGTCAGTACTGGGAGAGACTGCTGGCTAAAGAGTGCAGGTCTGTCTTAGCATGCTTCTGAGGGAGATAAGCATCTGCTTACAGGATGAAGTTACCTTTTGGTGTTCAACCTTGTCAAGAACTTATTCAGTCTAAACACTGTTTATGCTATTTTTGACCACAGTGTCCCAAGAATGTAAAATACATATGATTTTATCTAAAAAATAAAAATTAAATTGTGAAGAAGCCAAAGGCTAATGATAAACAGGGCAATTTTTTGAGCAATTTTGCCGGGCAACTTTTTTTTTTTTTTTGATCAATGTTGCTTGGACAATTTCCCATTGAGAATGGGTAACAAATTTCTATCTGGATATTTTAGATCAGTCATGGGCCTGTTGACAGCAACATTTCCCAAAGTTGCCTGGCTAAATAGCTCAACAAGTTGCCCAGTGTATCATCCGCCAAACAGAATGTCACCATGTCTGTGTTTGGACCACCACTATTGAGTAATAGGTGTTTGTGTTTTGAAAACAGACTTTACAAACTACGTAACAAGCAGAGGATCTCAGTGTCTGCAGCCTCCAAACTTCTGTCCAACATGATGCTGGGATACAGAGGCATGGGCCTGTCTATGGGGAGTATGATCTGCGGCTGGGACAAACAGGTGAAGTCTCTTTTCAAAAAACAATAATAAAATATAGTGGTGGCCAAATTGTTAGATTTAAATTATTAGATTGTTAGTATTTTCGCCAGCTAAAATGATTTTAAGTCAGTTATTTCTATCTTTTGCTGTAGTGTGTCAATTTATAATTTATAATATATATATATATATATATATATATATATATAATATTAAAATATAATTTTATATGTCCAAACATTCATTTTGCCATTATTTGTAGTAATCCAGTGAGAGGAGTCTGACAACAGCCAGTGCTCCACACAGAGATCTGATCTCACCATCATCCAGTCTGTGTGGAATGTGTCGTGGATTTTCTAATATAATAAAGCCATAAAATAATAGTGAAGACAGAGAATGAAAAACCAAAAAGAGAGGTTGTCTTTGTTTTGCTTTATTCTCTGCAGAGAAGAATGATCTGGTTTACACACAGCAGACTGTGAGCAAAGAGATAAAGGTGGAGCTCACAGACCAGAGTTTTATAGTCAAAAGAATACATTTCAAAGTAGCAAAATCCCTCTTCTAACCAATGAAATGGTTAAGAACACATCACCCCATGGTACCACTTGTCAGTTTGTTAATGTCTAGTCACTTTCAGACTAGCCCGTCCCTAGTACAACAACCATTATTAGAAATTAGTTCACTCTTACACAATATCCCAATCATTATATTCTACTTATAAGAACTAGTGATTATATTTCAAAGGTTAATTGATTAGAAAACATATGTGACTTAAATGTAATCAAGTGAGATTAATATAATCAATGTGTTATATGTAATATATGTAATTAGTAGATTTTAAAAATTTCCATTACACTCCTCCCTTTTGATCATTCTTTGATCACTTATGGTTCTTAGTAAATAATAAAGATACATGCCCTTATAGCTAACATCAAGTGTGTAAATTCACAAAGATTCAAAACACACCATCACTTTAATAAGGGTAAAAAACAAACATTTGACATTGTAAATACTCTTGACCTACAAGGAAACTCAAAGAAAATCAATGAAGCTAATACTTGAACATAAATGTAAATCCAGTGTGGTGTTCAAACAGAAGAAACTTTCTTTACATTTCTGTCGGGTTGCATTATCTCGTAACACGGACAATGACCTGCTTTAGACCCCCTAATATACAATTCTTGCTTACTCTTCGTCTTCACTTGAAGTGCTATAGTTGTCGGTTTTCTCAGAAAGAGTCATGTTACTCTTGTTACCGCCCCAGACATTATACATTACCATTTGGTGGGCCACAGACGTTTTCATGGTCGAACTCACAGCTCTTCTGATCATTCCCATCACACAGGGCCACATGCACAGCAAAAAGATAATCATAGACGGTGCTGAAAGAGCAATTAACCCAATGTATTCTGCTTTCTGCCACAAACCCTTAAACCAGGCCCACCCCCAAACATCATCAGAATTGATTTCCCTTGCCGTCAACCTGTTTATCGCTTTGGTCATGTTCTGGATACCTAGGTCTATCACGTGGCCATCAGCATCATTGTCAGGAATATATGTACAACATGCAGTCCCCACAATTGTACACACCCCCCCAGAAGCTGCAGTAAGCTGATCCAGAACAAGTCGGTTTTGCAGCGCAGTCAGCCTCAGTCCTCGTAGCTCTTCCTTGATGCCCTCCATCATCACTTTCGTGGTGTTCATGAAGCTGATCAGCTCATACCTTGTCACTTCAACTTCGTTCTGAAGAAAGGATACGCCAAGTGATGGAATCAAAGCCTGAAAGAATTTCTCAGCTCCGGTCCACAGTCGATGCTCTCTCGGAACAGGATTAACTCTTCCAGGGCTTGACTGCTTGGCACGATCTTGCAGTGAGGTCACTCTCAAACCGACTTCCCTTTTCACCTTGGTGAGACGATTTCCTGGTTCCGTGTTGTGAAGCTGTTCGGGCACTCTAATTGCAACTGCTCCTCCATATAGCTGAACCATGGCACATGTGCCAGTCCAGTGGCGAGGCAGTGAGGTGTACACTACATGGCCACATAACCAGTACCATTCCTCAACTACACTGGTACCGTCATTGTCAGGAACGTGGACTGTTGAACAGGCTTGCTTGCATCTTGCCCTGTCGAGGGAGTTGGCATCCGAGAGATAACGTTGACCTAACACATACTGCGGCAGGCGCCCCAGGGTGATTGTGCGGTTCCACAGACATGCCAGGCATATTTGTCCGGTTTCTTCGGTTATCGATGCGATCATGTAGAGCTCGTTACAGTGGCTTGCAGGTATGTGTCCCATAGACTCCTGTCCCCCGCCGTCATTCTGATAACAGGTCATATTCATGGGCATTTCCCTCACAGGTGGCAACACGTCCAGCTACTCTTTTCAAGGTTCTGACCGTCGTCCATTCAGTTGAGTTCTCCATGATCCACAAGTTGCTGTTCTCTGACATGCCTGCTGCTGCTACAGCAATTGCTGCTAGGTACTTTATCACGTCTTTATCAGGATCTTGATAAGCCCACCAGTCTCCCCCTGTTATACTATGTGGGAGCTGCGCACACACATAACAGTCACTGAGTCCATTCATCTTGGCAGTGTGGTTGATCAGTCTCCACCACATATTGTTAGCGTAGGGGTGTGGAGGGTCTGGATGATCTAGCCAGTGTTCGTCTCCTGTCTTTACTGCTCGAACTTGTCTCAGAAGGGTTTGGTTGATTGGGTCGGTGTACCGTTCATCACTGATGCAGCTGATGCTATTATTGTCATCGGCGTCATGTTGAGCTTCCAAATACATGCGAATAGTCTGTGCCAGGGTAACAGTGAGCAGTATCAGAAGGATCATACTTGCTACCATTATCCACAGACTTAGGTCAGGGTCTGAGGATTCTTTCGGTCGCCTCACCTTCCTGTTTAATTCAATGTGTACCATCTTGTGAGATACTGCCATGTGACACCTGATAGCTTGGTTGGTATCAGGGAGATCTGTCCTGTCTCTCTGTTCACTTGTGGTCTGTGGTGTGATTTACTGTATGCAAGTGCTGCAGTCTGTCCTTCAGGCAGATGTAATGCTTTCCAACTAGTGGTTGTGATTACGGCTAAAACAGCTCTATCTTCCTCTACTATTTGTCTAGTTTTTCTACACAGTTCGCTTCCTGTTCTCCTCTGGTAGCAGCTATATAGGATTGGGGTGAACGAATACCTGGCGTTCCACCACAATGTGTCGGCTCCAAGAAGTCCTTGCTCTTCTACAGTGATGGGCAGAATCTGTCTTCTTGCTGTCATCCATTGGCCTGCACTGACCTCAGATCACTCCCACACAGTGATGTTGCTGCGTGTTCAGCTCCCATACACCACTGTATGTTTGTTCACCTCGGTCAGCCAGACGTCCCCCTTGGCACGGGGCAGCTGGTCAATCACTTTACTGATCTGTGTCGCCCTCTGGTGGTGTCGGAACTTTCCTGCAGTGACTGGCGTGTATCCACGTAGCCCTTTCTGCCACCTTGACCGCGGTGTGCGTTATCAGCAGAACCTGGAACGGGCCGTTCCACCTCTTTGCCTTCCAATGTTTTCTCCTCAAATCCTTGATCACCACGAAATCGCCAGGCCTGATATCGTGCAAGACTCCCTCAGCTGGCCTGGGTAAGGCGTCCTTGACCTGCTGAGATATCTGAGAAAGAACAAGAGACAAATTTCGACAATAATTTAGCATGTCATCTTCACACAAGGCTGTAGAGGGCAGTGGTCGAGGTTCTGGTCCCACTCCAATCGATGTCGGCCTGCCAAACAAAATTTAAAATGGGCTTAAGTTAGACCTGTTTTTTTTCCGCATTCTCATGTACATCAACACAATGGGGAGTGCTTTGACCCAAGACAAACCTGTTTGCTCACAACACTTCGTCAATTTATTCTTTAACGTTCCATTGCATCGTTCGATACAACCACCCGATTCCGGGTGATAAGATGTGTGTTTACGTATGTCAATACCTAAAAACTGTCCAACCTGAGTGATGGCTTCATTTGCAAAAGGTGTGCCATTATCACTACTAATTTTTCTTGGTATTCCCCATCGGGGAATAATTTCAGACAATAGTGCTTTCGCAACAGCACCTGCATTTTGCTTGGATGTGGGAAAAGCCTCCACCCACTTTGAAAACATGTCAATCATGACAAGACAAAATTTTTTGCCTTCAGATGGTGTCAGTTCAATAAAATCAAACATTATATGATCAAATGGTTGATTTGGAGGTGGGTGTGCTACTTGGGGCATTTGTTGCCCTCTGCCTGCGTTGTTCGTGGCACAAATCATACATGACTGACAATATTTGTCTGCAAAGGAAGTGAATCCCTTCGTGAACCAATATTGATTCATCAGATCAAACATTCCCCTTTACTCACATGGTCTAGGCCATGTACCAGTTTTGCATAGTGTGGGAAAAAGTGTTTTGGCAGACATGGTTTGTCTTCAGTGCTCAGCCAAATCTTGTTTTTCAGTTTGCACTCGGCCTTCACCCATTGCTTCTTCTCCTCTGGTGTCGCAAAAGCTTGCATAGCTGTAAGAGAATCAGAAGAAGGTATGAATGAGTCATTGTTAACTGTAGCACATGTTAAAGAAAGTTCTGTTCTTGTGGCTGCGTCCTTGGCCGCCATATCAGCTCGCTTGTTACCTAAAGACACAAAGTCATCACATTTAGAATGTGCAACGCATTTGCAGATAGCAACTGACTTCGGTAGCAAAATTGCTTCCAACAATGCTGCTATTTTGTCATGGTTTAGAACAGGTTTACCATCTGACTTTAAAAATTTCCTGTGTTTCCACAATGCCCCAAAATCGTGACAGACGCCAAAAGCATAAC